>NC_090652.1:46350693-46650693 GCF_040937935.1 Hyperolius riggenbachi | reverse complement strand
ACCATATACACATACGCACAGGTGTAGCCACCATGAAAACTTTCCTTCCCTCCATAATCAGTGCAGCTCATCCCCACCCCCATTACATTATAAGAGCCTCTGTGGTGTTGATCTACACTAGCTTCTTAGCATGACGTAGGCATCAGCTTGCTAGGCCCATGTTGACTTAACACAAGCACAGTTGAACTTTTCAGATTAACAGCTGTGTCAGACATGCACAGTAGGGCTCAAGCAATGATCTTGTGCTGCTTGGAAGCTCAGAGCTTTCTGGGCATCCGCACTGTGCTTGGTTACATTTGAGGCCAGAGATCTCCGCGCCTATGCAGCCTGACCCCCAATTTCAGAGGGTAGACAGTGGACTCCCTGTGCCAAATTACAGACATCTAGCATAGCTGGTTTCCGAAATGCAAGGCACGAGAACAAGTAGGGCTGGAGTCTGCAATTCAAAGACTTGCCCATCAAATTTAGAGTCAATAGGGGCAATGGTCATGGAGATTCCGGGGGTTGAGATGTAAAGAACCGGGGTTGCATAATGTTTGCACCACCAAAGCCCCCCCCTTTAAATGTGACAGATAAAAGTGGCATAGGCTTCAGCTTTGGGGGGGAGGGGGGCACCAGTTTCAGCAATTTTCTGCCTACAGTCAATATTTAGGGACCCTGGCCCCATTCCAGGCCCTTGAGAACTCCCAGTGTGGCTTCCCCCACACCGAGAAACGCCACAGCGCTAGTGACAATATGATGAGGGGCCCTTGGTGTAAATTGGGACATGAGGTTTCACAATTTACACTCAGTATCGCTCATGTCACAATTTACACCAAGGAACGCTCATAATACTGCCACTAGCGCAGCAGCATTTCTGGTGACTGTTGCGCACTAGAACATAGAAGAAAAGCTGGCCTACAGAGGGGAGCTTCATACTGTAATATTCTCCAAAAACAGCTGTTCATCAGCAGCTGTTTTGGAGACCTTGAAGTTCTGTTGCACTTGCACAGTCAGTGTGGGCCTAAGTTTTCTTCAGTCATAGAGGGACTTAAAATCTTGAGGACCGTGGTGTTAAACCCCCCTAGTGACCAGGTCATTTTTTGTTAATTGGGCCACTGCAGCTTTAAGGCCAAGCTGCAGGGCCGCACAACACAGCACCCCCTTTTTCCTCCACCAACAGTGTTTATTTTTTTTTTTTACAGATATGTATTTTATTTATTTTTAAGTACATTTCTTTTTTTCTCCCTTAAACCCTCCCTCCCCCCGCTAGCCAATCACTGTGATCAGCCTATGACAGCGGATCACCGGCGACACTCTGGAGGGGACAGCCGTGTCACACGGCTGTCACCAGTACATCGCTTCTGCAGATCGCAGCGCTGTATAAGGTAAGTAGACAGCGGTTTCGCCATCTAACAGTCCTTCCGAGTGGCGATTGCTGCTAGGAGAGAGGAGGCGGAGCTCCGCCTTCCAAGCAGGAGATGCGCGCGCAGCCTGCGCATGCTTTCCTGCTAGCCCCATAGTTCACGCCAATCGGCGTGGAGCGGTCCTGGGGCTGCCACTGCGTCCACGTCACTGGGCATGGAACGGTCGGCAAGTAGTTAATTAAAAGTCAATCTGATTGTTTGTCCTGCTGCCAGCACTGTTATCAGCTGTATTCAGCGAGTTGTAAATATGTCAACAAGTGACACAATATCATTTTTTTTACTGTTTTCTGTTAGTTTTCAGTTTTATTAATGCTTAAAGTGAAGGTTCAAGCAAATAAAAAAATTCAAATCCACTTACCTGGGGCTTCATCCACCCCGTGGCAGGCAGGGCGTGCCCTCGACGCCACTCCGGAGGCTCCCGGTCTTCTTCGGTGGCGCGCTCGACCTGGCCAGGCCGGCTGCCAGGTCGGGCTCTTCTGCGCTCCAAAATGCGTCTCACGCAAGCGCGATGACGTCATCGGACGTCCTCCAGGCAGTACTGCGCAGGTGTAGTAGTTCTGAGCCTGCGTAGTACAGCCCGGAGGACGTCCGATAACATCATCACGCTCGCGTGAGACGCATTTTGGAGCGCAGAAGAGCCCGACCTGGTAGCCGGCCTGACCAGGTCGGGCGCGCCACCGAAGAAGACCGGGAGCCTCCAGAGCGGCGTCGAGGGCACGTCCTGCCTGCCACGGGCTGGAGGAAGCCCCGGTAAGTGGATTTGAATTTTTTTTTTTTTTGCCCCCACACAAAGATATTCCCTTTAAGAGCAAAAATGTATATTTGAGCTTCATTCTAGTTTAAAGGGAACCAAAAGTGAACATAAAAAAAATATCACTTATCTGGGGCTTCTACCAGCCTCTTGCAGCTGCCCTGTGCCAGTGTCCTCACTGAACATTCCTCCAATCCCTCGCAGTGACTAAGTTTTGATTTCGGCAACAGGGCCAGTCACCAGTCACTGCACATGTGCAGGGTGCTCCTAGTGACGGGAGCGCTGGAGGAATGCTCCATAACAGCGCAGGCACAGGGCAGCTGCAGGGGGCAGGTAGAAGCCCCAAGTAAGCAAAACTTGTTTTTTGTGTTCACTTTCAGTTTCCTTTAAAGCAGGGGTTTCAAACTCAAATACAAAGTGGGCCGAAATTGTACACTGGGACCTAGTCGCAGGCCAAAATTGTACACTGGGGGGTAGTCGCAGGCCAAGCTCAATGTCTACTGGCCACCTTTCTCCATTATAAAGTTCTCTGGTGTCTAGCAGTCCTCTCTCCCCTATACAGTTCCCTGGTGTCTAGTGGCCCCCACCCTCCCCTATACAGTCTCCTTGTGCTTTCCCCTACCTCCCCATATGGCTTCCCTGGTGTTTTAGGGCTTCACCTCCAATCTAGCTTCCCTGGTTGTCTAGAGTGGGCCATACATAATGCAAAGTGGGGAAACCGCTTGAGGGCCAAATTTAATGGCTCTGAGGGACATGTATGCAAAGGAAGATAAGGAAGCATCAGCCATTTTATGCTCCCTTCAGATCTACTTACCTGGGGCTTCCTCCAGCCCCTTGCAGCCGATATGTCACTTGCCACAGCTCTGCTTTCAGCCGCCAACCCAGGGTCCCCGCTGATTCAGAGGCAGACCTTGAGGTCGTCGTCTACTGCGCCGCTGTAAATCACTCGCACGTGGGCTTGAGTGTTCTGCACAAGCGCAGTAGAGGATGACCTCCAGGTCGGCCTCTGCACCAGCGGGGATTCCGGGCCGGCGACTGATAGCGGAGCTGCGGCGTGGGCCATGTCCGCTGTGAGGGGCTGGAGGAAGCCCCAGGTAGGTAAAGCGGGGGAAAGGGGGGATAGGGTGGAGTGGTTGTGTTGCCTGACATTTTCTTTAAGTTTTAGCAGTCTTGTTTGTTTTCTACTTGCTGTGTTTCCTGTGGTTTTGCTGTACAGGATGTCCTAGCAAGGCTTGATGAGCATGTTTCTTCTTATGCACAGGCAGCCTGCAGAAATTAACAATTTAAGGGTTTACTCGTTCAACAAACATAACACATATTGTTCAGTACATATCAACATACCATATACATGTAAGCACAAATTAAGCCTGAAGTAAACGATGATGGTAACCGCTCTACTGTGTGATGAAAAGACAGTGCTGGATCAAGGCAGACAGGCCCAATCGATGTAAGCAAAGGAAAAGATCCGCAACGATGTCTTCACATACAAACTTTATTTAGGACATATCCTAGTACAGCCAAGACCTAGTAGCTGACATGTTTCGGGCCCAAGCCCTTAATCATAGCAGCTATGATTAAGGGCTTGGGCCCGAAACATGTCAGCTACTAGGTCTTGGCTGTACTAGGATATGTCCTAAATAAAGTTCGTATGTGAAGACATCGTTGCGGATCTTTTCCTTTGCTTACACAAATTAAGCCTGCTGTACCAAATCCATGTTTTGTACAAAAAAAGTGATCGAAGTTTTATGACGTATAACAGTGTTCACAAGCGACCCAGAATGGAACATTAGGAATCCACTCTGTGACTAATCAAAATCACAGCGCTGCCAGTGATCAGTGATCACCAGCTAATAACTGGTCATGCTAGAAAAATAACCATCCCAGTCCTGTGAAATTAAAGGAAGCATCAGCCATTTCATGCTACCTTCAAATGTACTTACTCTGGGCTTCCTCCTGCTCCTTGCAGCCAATATATACGTCGCAGCATCTCCGCTTTTAGCCACCAGCCTGGGGTTCCCACCGCTTCAGGAGCTGACCTCGAGAAATTAGTATTATACTAATGTTTTTTCTATAAATGTTAAGATTGATCTCATGGCAAATCGGCCATTTCATTGAACTTAACTTTTTTTGCGGTGCTGACACATATTTGCATTAAAATTCACCTTTACACGTTTCTGCGCATTCCGCATTTCTGGCAGAGTTGGGGGCAAAAATAAACGGAGAAATATCACCAAATTTAATGGTAAATAGCGAAGCTTCCATACATACAGGAATCACCAAGTTTGCAGGGCATATTACAGTGTACCTGAGAGCAGGAATAACAAAAATGTGATACTTGCCTGGGGCTTCTTCCAGACCCATGAGCACCTCTGAATCCCTCACCGCCCTCCCGAGTGCCTCCGTTTAGTTGCAATCAGCCCCAGTAAGTGGCTCAGTTGCGGTAGTCCGCTCTTCTGCGCATGTGTAGACAGCAGCTGAAAGGTTACATAGATTTGCATTATACGGTCTCCATTTTGTTTCTGTCAGCCACTTATGATTCTGTCTGTCATTTTGTTTATGCCCTATTCTGTTAAGCCATGTTATATTGAACTTCTGTACAGTACTTGTCTAGTGAACCTATGTTGACCTTAGATGATGAACTTATATTGACTGTTGTGTTTGTCTAGTACAGAAGACTGGTATCTCACTAAAAAGCCATAAGACATGTAGTTTCGCTTGTTACAGGTGGCTTATCTTGAGTTCAGGGACATATTCCTGTATGATAACGACCTTCCTAATTAAAAAGGTCATAGATTTTCAGTCCCTACAATCTATCTCATCAAAGAAATGTCCAAACTGATATATTGTTGTCCACAGACAGTTCAAGAACAGGTTTGTTCCTGAAGATGCCTTGTGATCTACACCAGATGTCCTCAATCAGACATATTTCATATTTTATCCTGTACAACATATACTGTATCCAATTAAAAGTATTTATCAGTTAGCATGAGACCAATGTATTCAGTTGTTTATGCGGTAAGAGTTACGTTAAACTACATACATGTCCTTGACAATGTGACCATTTTGTCAGTATATAAGAAGGCACATCGGAATAAAATCTTTGAGTGAAGTTTGAACTAATCAACCTGGTATCTGTCATTATTTTACTCCCGGTGCCGTAGAGAATCATCAAGGATCTATCAAAATACTGTGTTCTTAGCCCACACAGAACCTAACCGCCGCACATATGCAGAAGAGCCTGACTAGCTTGACCAAGCAAGATTAACTGAGCTGACATCAGGCCAAACGGAGCCACCCAGGAGGACTGCAAGGGACACATCGGTGCTCATGGGGCTGAAGGAAGCCCCGGGTAAGTATCAAATCTTTCTCAGGCCTGGTGCACACCAGAGGAGTTTTTCTGAGCGTTTTGAGTTTTTGAATCCTTCTGCTAATGTTATCCTATGTGTCTATGCACACTGGAGCGATTAGGTTTTGTAAAAAAAAACAATAGCATTACATTGGGAAGAGCTTTTGAAACCTCTAGCATTTGGGAAGCTTTTCTGGTGTGTCTCAGGCCTTATTCCTGCTCTCAGGTTTCCATTAAGGAGAACATGTTGATGTTGATCCAGGGATTTTTATCTGATTGCCATCTGGAGTCGGGAAGGAATTTTTCCCTTTTGGGGCTAATTGGATCATGCCTTGTAAGGGTTTTTTCGCCTTCCTCTGGATCAACAGGGATATGTGAGGGAGCAGGCTGGAGTTGTACCTTGTACTGGTTGAACTCGATGGACGTATGTCTTTTTTCAACCATAATAACTATGTAACTATGTAACAGTAAGAACAAGAGGGTGATGTTTTAAAATACGGTGACCATACGTCCCGCTTTACCCGGGACAGGTCCCGCCTTCGGGGGGCGCTGTCCCAGGCTGCATGAGGTCCCGGGAAATGTCCCGCTTTTAGCAGCGGGACGTCCCGGCCTCAGGACTCTGGCCACCGTATCTGTATGAACTGGCTGCGGCGTCTATAGACGTAGTGCCAGTTCATTGCCCACAGAACCGCTCCAGCCTGCATAGTCTCCGGCAGGCAGAGCAGGGCTATGGGAAGATGGCTGCCGAAGCCCTGTAGTGGAGACAATTTGTGTCTCCAGTACAGGGCTTCGGGTGCCATCTTGCCGTAGCCCTGCTCTGCCTGTCAGCGCGGGAGACTGCAGGAGGAGCAAGATGGTCCCGGGAGCAGCGCGCCAGAGGCCGGCCAGGGGCGAGAGGAGACTTCTGTCAGGTAAGTAAATGTTTTTTTTTTCCAGGTGCAATGCTGCCCAAATTGCATTTATTTTGTGCTGACATGTTTCTCACATTGCGTTTATTTTGTGCTGACATGTTTCTCACATTGCGTTTATTTTGTGCTGAAATGTTTCTCACATTACGTTTATTTTGTGCTGACATGTTGCTCTCATTGCGTTTATTTTGTGCTGAAATGTTGCTCACATTGCATTTATTTTGTGCTAAAATGTTGCTCACATTGCGTTTATTTTGTGCTGACATGTTGCCCCCATTGTGTTTATTTTGTGCTGAAATGTTGCTCACATTGCGTTTTTGTGCTGAAATGTTGCTCACGTTGTGTTTATTTTGTGCTGAAATGTTGCACACATTGCGTTTATTTTGTGCTGACATGTTGCACACATTGCGTTTATTTTGTGCTGACATGTTGCCCATTGCGTTTATTTGCTGCTGACATGTTGCCCACATTGCGTTTTTGTGCTGACATGTTGCCCACATTGCATTTATTTTCTGGTGTCTGGGGTAACCAGGGGCGTAGCAATAGGGGTTGCAGAGGTAGCCACCGCATCGGGGCCCTTGGGCCAGAGGGGCCCCGAAGGGCCCTCCCTCAACTACAGAATTAGCTCTCAATTGGTCCTGTGCTCATAATCACATCTATAGATACTCTGAACAGTGGTAATTATTAACAAACTGCTCCCCATCCCCTTCTTGCACCTCTGACACTGTAGTTGCCATTGGCAGGTTTCGGTATGCTGTATCAATTGCTATGTATAGAGTGCTTGGGGGGCCCCAATGTAAAACTTGCATCGGGGCCCACAGTTCCTTAGCTACGCCACTGGGGGTAACTGTTGCTGCATTTATTATTTAATGGTCATAGTTGGCTATGTTTGCTGCTTTGGGGTTACGGCATACTATTAAATAGCATCACACAGTTTCTGCACACCCATGATGTGAATCCATGGCGTAAACACTGCTTTCTTATGCCTCGCTGTTACATCATTATGCTAGCTCCGCCCATACAATGTCATGGCCACGCCCATTTTTCAGCACGCCGCAGCCCCCCCACTTTTCGGCGCAGCCCCCATTTTTCGCGTGCCGCAGAATTCTCCCTCTTCCCGTGCTAAATATTGGGGAAGGATAAAGGAACTGCACACAGACTCCCTGAATAATGGTTCCAGGTGTTGCACTTCCCTTCTATTCTCTCTGCACTGCCTCCGGTGGTAGTGCAGAGAACAGATGGGAACGCCAGCACTTGGATACATTATTAGGTGAGTCTGTGCCTGCTGCCTTTATCCTCCCCGCTGTGCTCAGAGTCAGTGTGGGGAGGAGGGGGATGCGGAGGGGGGTATTCTTTAACCTGGAGGGCACAAGATGGGCCCTGCCAGGAAAATAATATAAATTGAAAATTAAAAAGAAACCAAAACGTGGACAGTGCATAACATCTGATATGTAAGTAGAGCAAGCTGTTATTTTACATATGTATTTTTTGTGGGGGGCATATAATGGCTAACCGTTGTTCTTTAAAGTTACAATAGGATTTTTTTTTATGCAGTTAAATGGCAGATTACTGTATGCAGTGTTAGGCTGAGGGAGAGGCTGGGTAGGCACCAGCCTCTGGGCGAAACTGTACCTCGCCAAGTGCCAGCCCTTGCCCTGCCTTATGCAGAGTGGTGCGGAGCAGGAGGCAAGGGTACAACTCGCCTATCAGTGCCACCAGAAACTTCAGCATGTCTTTTTCACATTGCACAGTTCAATGTCTCCTCCCTGATGCCCTCTAGTGGTGCCTCTCATGCGTACGTACGAAAAGGGCGTCGGGAAAAAAGGGCGCGTGGTATAAACGATAAATGGAAATATCGTTTATAGAAATTATTGTGTAGAATTTCGTTTATAAATAGTGTTTTAAGAATTTATAAATCACTAAATAATGTGTATGAGATCGGCAATTCTTAAAACGTTAATCTTCCCTGTTTGTAAAGTGAAACTTATATTTTCGTTTATTAAAAACCCTCCCTGTACCTATCCCTAACCCCTAGACCCCCTGTTGGTGCCTAAACCTAAGACCCCCCTGTTGGTGCCTAAACCTAAGACCCCCCTGTTGGTGCCTAAACCTAAGACCCCCCTGTTGGTGCCTAAACCTAAGACCCCCCTGTTAGTGCCTAAACCTAAGACCCCCCTGTTGGTGCCTAAACCTAAGACCCCCCTGTTGGTGCCTAAACCTAAGACCCCCCTGTTGGTGCCTAAACCTAAGACCCCCCTGTTGGTGCCTAAACCTAAGACCCCCCTGTTGGTGCCTAAACCTAAGACCCCCCTGTTGGTGCCTAAACCTAAGACCCCCCTGTTGGTGCCTAAACCTAAGACCCCCCAGTTGGTGCCTAAACCTAAGACCCCCCTGTTGGTGCCTAAACCTAAAACCCCCTATGGATAATAATATTTTACAGACATTAATAAATAAAAAATGTAAAGAAAAAAAATGTAAATTATTTTTTTGGGTGGATAATAATGTGTTAGAAATGTTTTAGAAATAGTGATTTATTATCTTCATAAACGTTATTCGTCACGGGCTCATTTTGTAAACTTAAATCATCACAAACATAGTTATAAATCCTTAAAAATCTCCGGGCGCCGTTATAAATCCTTAAAAATCTCCGGCGCCTTATTTTCCCCGTTCAGCGCCCATTAAACGATATTTATAATGGAAGTGAATGGGGCGCCCTTTTTGTCCACTTGTCTCATGCGCCCAAATCTACTGCTTCCGCCTCTCATTCCCCTTGTTCTACTTAAAGAGAACCTAGTGATTTTTGATTTTGAAGCGAGTGATTTTTCACGTTCTCAGCTACAATAGCACCCCCTATACTGCTATTGCGGCAAGGAAGGCCGCAATAGCAGTATAGGGGGTGCTATTGTAGCTGGGAACACGAAGAATCACTCGCGTTCCCAGCCTGACGGCCGGTGATGGCAAAACCGGAAGTAGCTGGCGGCGGGTCCAGGAGCATCGGAGCGAGGCTGCGAGGGCACCGATCAGCTGCAGGGGGCTGAGGGAGGCCCCAGGTGAGTAAAACTCATTTTTTTTCCCGGCTTAAGGTTCACTTTAAATGTACTGTAAAGCAAACTAGCCAAATGGTGTTTCAAGTGCTGCATCCTTTCTACCTTCTGGTAATTTGGTAACATCTCCGCCACTTTATGCTTATACCGAGGGTCTAGTAGCGTTGCCATCCTGTACAGGTCATTCCCCTTGAGTTTTTTTTATACGGGAGTCCCGACCCTAAATAGGCTAAACAGCATGAAAGACCCTACCTGCACAAAGTTGGATGCTGACCTTCTAGTCATCTCCTCTTGCTCTTCCTCAGTGATGTCAGGTAATGTCTGACTGTCTTATCAACTTTCGATGGATCTTCCGCTACCATTGTTAAAGTTGACATCAATTTGTTTAAATTACTTTTTCTGCTGTCTGTGCAGTTCCTTCAATGAGAATCTGTTATGGAGGGCAAGTCTGCCATTATTTCAACTGTGTGATAAACTTTCAATGGTACTTTCTCAGTACCATGGTAACCACGGGTAACGGCTGGGGAATCAGGGTTTGATTCTGGTTCGGAGAGGGAGCCACAGATGCAGTGAAGGGTATGCACTGACTGGACTAATAGTGTGCTGTCACACAGATGCTGTGAAAGGTATTCACTGCCTGGTATAATACATTGTGTAGTGACACAGATGCAGTGAAAGGTATGCACTGACTGTTATAATACAGTGTGCAGTCACACAGATGAAGTGAAAGGTATGCACTGACTGGAGTAATACAGTTTGCAGTCACACAGATGCAGTAAAAGGTATGCACTGACTGGACTAATACAGTTTGCAGTCACACAGATACAGAGAAAGGTATGCACTGACTGGTATAATACAGTGTGCAGTCACACAGATGCAGTGAAAGGTATGCACTGACTGGTATAATACAGTGTGCAGTCACACAGATGCAGTGAAAGGTATGCACTGACTGGTCTAAAACAGTGTGCACTCACACAGATGCAGTGAAAGGTATGCACTGACTGGTCTAAAACAGTGTGCAGTCACACAGATGCAGTGAAAGGTATGCACTGACTGGTATAATACAGTGTGCAGTCACACAGATGCAGTGAAAGGTATGCACTGACTGGTATAATACAGTGTGCTGGGCCTGGCACAGTATAGCAAGCGCCAGCTGCGACAGACAGGGCTGTATATGCACACACAACAAAAAAAAACACATCACAAGAACATTAGCTCTCAAAAGAGTTTTTTGGGGTGCTTTCAGCAACAAATATCAGCAAGTAGCAAGCTAACAAGAGCTAACTAACGCTTTCCCTATCTCTCCAGCAACCTCTCCCTTCTCTCACTATAGCAGCAGCAGACAGAGTGAGAGTATGGCAGACGCTGCTGCCTTTTATAAGGGGGGGTGGGGGTCCAGGAGGGAGTTCAGCCTGATTGGCTGCCATGTGTCTGCTGATTGTGATGTAGAGGGTCAAAGTTTAGTCCAATGATGTGGTATAGGTGGCGGGTCAAACACGCTATACGTTCGCGGTTTGCCGCGAATGCGAACCGCAGGGATTCGTGCAAACATGTTTGCCGGCGAACCATTCGGGCCATCTCTAATGCCAAATTACAGAGATCTAGCATAGCTGGTTTCCAATATGCCATGCACTAGAACAAGCAGGACTGGGGTCGGCAATTCAAAGACTTACCCATAAAATTTAGGGTCAATAGGGGCTATGATCATGGAAATTCCTGGGTTGAGATGTAAAGAACTGGAGGTGCATAATGTTTGCACCACCAAAGAACCTCCCCTCTCGAATGTGGCAGACAAACGTGGCATAGGCTTCAGCTTTTGGGGGCCACCAGTTTCAGCAATTTTCTGCTTACAGTCAGTATTTGGGGACCCTGGCCCCATTCCAGGCCCTGAGAACTCCCAGAGTGGCTTCCCCCACAACAAGAAACGCCACAGCGCTAGTGGCAATATGATGAGGGGCCCTTGGTGTAAATTGGGACATGAGTTTTCACAATTTACACTCAGTATCGCTCATGTTCCAATTTACAGCAAGGAACACTAATACTGCCACTAGCGCAGCAGCATTTCTGGTGACTGTTGCCCACTAGAACATAGAACAAACACTGGCCTACAGAGGGGAGCTTCATACTGTGCAATTCTCCAAAAACAGCTGTTCATCATCAGCTGTTTTAGAGATCTAAAAGTGTGGGCCTAAGTTTTCTTTAGTCATAGAGGCACTTAATTAAAAATCAATCTAATTGTTTATTCTGCAGCCAGCACTGTTATCAGTTGCCTTCAGCGAGTTGTAAATATGTCAACGAGTGACATATCATTTTTTACTGTTTTCTGTTAGTTTTCTGTTTAATTAATGCTTAAAGGAATACTGTAGGGGGTCGGGGGAAAATGAGTTGAACTCACCCGGGGCTTCTAATGGTCCCCTTCAGACATCCTGTGCCCGCACAGCCACTCACCGATGCTCCGGCTCTGCCTCCGGTTCACTTCTGGAATTTCAGACTTTAAAGTCTGAAAACCACTGCGCCTGCGTTGCCGTGTCCTCGCTCCCGCTGATGTCACCAGGAGCGTACTGCGCAGGCCCAATATGGTCTGTGCCTGCACAGTACGCTCCTGGTGACATCAGCGGGAGCGAGGACACGGCAACACAGGCACAGTGGTTTTCAGACTTTAAAGTCTGAAATTCCAGAAGTTAACTGAAGGCGGGGCCGGAGCATCGGTGAGTGGCTGCACGGGCACAGGATGTCTGCAGGGGACCGTTAGAAGCCCCGGGTAAGTTCAACTCATTTTCCACCGACCCCCCCTACAGTATTCCTTTAAGAGCAAAAATGTATATTTGAGTTTCATTCTAGTTTAAAGGGAACCAAAAGTGCACATAAAAGGAACCAAAAGTGCACATAAAAAGAAAATTCACTTATTAAGGGCTTCTACCATCCCCTGCAGCTGCCCTGTGCAAGTGCCATCATTGAACGTTCCTAGAATCCCCCGCAGTGACTAAGTTTTGATTTTGGCGACAGAGCCAGTCACCAGCCACTTTACATGTGCAGGGTGATCGAGGACGTGCGTGGCCAGGGCCATGCAGGCGTAGTGGCTAGCCTGGCTCTGTCACCGATATCAAAACGTAGTCACTGTGGGCGACCAGAGGATCACTCTATCACGGCGTGGGCACAGGACAGCTGGTAGAAGCCCCAGGTAAGCAAAACTCATTTTTTATGTTCACTTTAGGTTCCCTTTAAAGGAAGCATCAGCCGTTTTATGCTACCATCAGATCTACTTATCTGGGGCTTCCTCCAGCCCCTTGCAGCAGATATGTCACTCACCGCAGCTCCGCTCTCAGCCGCTGGCCCGGGGTCCCCGCCGGTTCAGAGGCAGACCTCAAGATCATCATCTATTGCGCCTGCGTGAGTGTCGCTGTCAATCACTCGCACATGGTCTCGAGTGTTCTGCACAGGCGCAGTAGAGGATGACCTCAAGGTCGGCCTCTGCACCGGTGGGAACCCCGGGCCGGCAGCTGAGAGCGGAGCTGGGAAATGTTGGCTACCATGGCCCGGAGGAAGCCCTGGGTAAGTAAAGCAGGGGGGAGGTTACAGGTCCTTCTCAAAAAATTAGCATATGGTGATAAAGTTCATTATTTTCTGTAATGTACTGATAAACATTAGACTTTCATATATTTTAGATTCATTACACACAACTGAAGTAGTTCAAGTCTTTTATTGTTTTAATATTGATGATTTTGGCATACAGCTCATGAAAACACAAAATTCCTATCTTAAAAAATTAGCATATCAGGAAAAGATTCTCTAATTGAGCTATTAACCTAATCATCTAAAACAACTAATTAACTCTAAACACCTGCAAAAGATTCCTGAGGCTTTTAAAAACTCCCAGCCTGGTTCATTGCTCAAAACCGCAATCATGGGTAAGACTGCCGACCTGACTGCTGTCCAGAAGGCCATCATTGACACCCTCAAGCATGAGGGTAAGACACAGGAAGAAATTTCTGAATGAATAGGCTGTTCCCAGAGTGCTGTATCAAGGCACCTCAGTGGAAAGTCTGTGGGAAGGAAAAAGTGTGGCAGAAAACGCTGCACAACGAGAAGAGGTGACCAGACCCTGAGGAAGATTGTGGAGAAGGACCGATTCCAGACCTTGGAGGACCTGCGAAAGCAGTGGACTGAGTCTGGAGTAGAAACATCCAGAGCCACCGTGTACAGGCGTGTACAGGAAATGGGCTACAGGTGCCGCATTCCCCAGGTCAAGCCACTTTTGAACCAGAAACAGCGGCAGAAGCGCCTGACCTGGGCTACAGAGAAGCAGCACTGGACTGTTGCTCAGTGGTCCAAAGTACTTTTTTCAGATGAAAGCAACTTTTGCATGTCATTCGGAAATCAAGGTGCCGGAGTCTGGAGGAAGACTGGGGAGAGGGAAATGCCAAAATGCCTGAAGTCCAGTGTCAAGTACCCACAGTCAGTGATGGTCTGGGGTGCCATGTCAGCTGCTGGTGTTGGTCCACTGTGTCTTACCAAGGGCAGGGTCAATGCAGCTAGCTATCAGGAGATTTTGGAGCACTTCATGATTCCATCTGCTAAAAAGCTTTATGGAGATGAAGATTTCATTTTTCAGCACGACCTGGCACCTGCTCACAGTGCCAAAACCACTGGTAAATGTTTTACTGACCATGGTATTACTGTGCTCAATTGGCCTGCCAACTCTCCTGACCTGAACCCCATAGAGAATTTGTGGGATATTGTGAAGAGAAAGTTGAGAGACGCAAGACCCAACACTCTGGATGAGCTTAAAGGGATACTGTAGGGGGGTCGGGGGAAAATGAGTTAAAGTTACCCGGGGCTTCTAATGGTCCCCCGCAGGCACCCTGTGCCCGTGCAGCCACTCACGATGCTCCGGCCCCGTCTCCGGGTCACTTCTGGAATTTCAGACTTTAAAGTCTGAAAACCACTGCGCCTGCGTTGCCGTGTCCTCGCTTACCCTGATGTCACCAGGAGCGCACGGCGCAGGCACAGACCATACTGGGCCTGCGCAGTATGCTCCTGGTGCCATCAGCGGGAGTGAGGACACGACAACGCAGGCGCAGTGGTTTTCAGACTTTAAAGTCTGAAATTCCAGAAGTGACCCGGAGGCGGGGCCGGAGCATCGGTGAGTGGCTGCACAGGCATAGGATACCTGCGGGGGTCCAATAGAAGCCCCGGGTAACTTCAACTCATTTTCCCCCGACCCCCCCCCCCCCCCCCCTCCAGTATCCTGGGCCTCCATAACACCTGAGCAGTGCCACAGGCTGATTGCCTCCATGCCACGCTGCATTGAAGCAGTCATTTCTGCAAAAGGATTCCCGACCAAGTATTGAGTGCATAACTGAACATAATTATTTGAAGGTTGACTTTTTTTTGTTTTAAAAACACTTTTCTTTGATTGGTTGGATGAAATATGCTAATTTTTTGAGATAGGAATTTTGGGTTTTCATGAGCTGTATGCCAAAATCATCAATATCCTATATAATAAAACCCCTGTGTCCGTGCGCTGTCCCTGTGTAGCGTTGTCCGTGCTCAACCGTTGTGCGCATGTGCACACTGCGCAGCACTGACAACACTACACAGGGATAGCGTGGGACCAGGGAGCCGAGTGGGCGGCGGGTCAGCGGGCGGCCGGGTTTGCGGCGGGTCAGTGGGCGGCGGGGTTTGCGGCGGGTCAGCGGGCAGCGTTCGCGCGCGGAGACACTGCGCCGGAGAGTGGGAGGGGAGTGGAGGATAGGGGAGGGGAGGTGGGAGGAGAGGGGAGGGGATGGGGATTCGACACAGACCTAGAGCCCGTTTTTATATGGGCTTAGGTCACCTAGTTAAAACAATAAAAGGCTTGAACTACTTCAGTTGTGTGTAATGAATCTAAAATATATGAAAGTCTAATGTTTATCAGTACATTACAGAAAATAATGAACTTTATCACAATATGCTAATTTTTTGAGAAGGACCTGTATTTTGCCTGACATTTCCTCACAGCTGAATCGCAAAATCGCAAATCGCTAGTGATTTCTCAATCGCTAGGGTTGCTACTTTATCATAGAAATCATGAGAAGTATTTTCCACTATAGTGATTTAATTTGAAAATCACAATCGCTTTCTGGAGCGATTTTAAGAGGGATAATGCAATGCAAATGAAAAATCGCAATTGCATAACAAAATGAATGAAAAATCGCAATTGCTGGCGTTTTTGATTTGTGATTGCGATTGCTAGTGGTAAAGAGCCCTAAGTTTTAGCAGTCTTGTTTGTTTTCTACTTGCTGTGTTTCCTGTGGTTTTGCTGTACAGGAAGTCCCAGCAAGGCTTGATGAGCATGTTTCTTCATATGCAGGCAGCCTGCAGAAATTAACAATGTAAGGGTTTCCTCATTCAACATACATATCATATATTGTTCAGTTTATATCAACATATCATATACACATAAGCACAAGTGTAGCCACCATGAAAACTTTCCTTCCCTCCATAATGCAGCTTGGCCTCCCCATATGGCTTCCCTGGTGTTCTAGGGCTTCACCTCCAATCTAGCTTCCCTTGTTGTGTAGAGTGGGCCATACATAATGCAAAGTGGGAAAACCACTTGAGGGCCAAATTTAATGGCTCTGAGGGCCAAATTTGGCCCGCGGGCCAGCGTTTGACATGTATGCTTTAAAGGAAGCATCAGCCTTTTTATGCTACCTTCAGATATACTTATCTGGGGCTTCCTCCAGCCCCTTGCAGCCGATATGTCACTTGCTACAGCTCTTCTCTCAGCCACTGGCCCGGGGTCCCCGCCGGTTGAGGCAGACCTCAAGGTCATCATCTATTGCGCCTGCGTGAGCATCGCTGTCAATCACTCGCACATGGGCTCGAGTGTACTGCACGGGCACAGTAGAGGATGACCTCAAGGTCGGCCTCTGCACCGGCAGGAACCCCGGGCCGGCAGCTGAGGAGGCCCTGGGTAAGTAGTGCAGGGTGGAGGTTATTTTGCCTGACATTTCCTAACAGCTGAATCGCAAAATCGCAAATCGCTAGCGATTTCTAAATCGCTCGGGTTGCTACGTTATCATAGAAATCATGAGAAGTATTTTCCACTATAGTGATTCGATTTGCAAATCGCAATCGCTTTCTGGAGAGATTTTTAAGAGGGATAATGCAATGCAAATGAAAAATCGCAATCGCATAACAAAAAGAATGAAAAATCGCAATCGCTGGCATTTTTTGATTTGTGATTGCGATTGCTAGTGGTAAAGAGCCCTGAATTTCAGCAGACTTGTTTGTTTTCTACTTGCTGTGTTTCCTGTGGTTTTGCTGTACAGGAAGTCCTAGCAAGGCTTGATGAGCATGTTTGATGAGCATGTTTCTTCATATGCAGGCAGCCTGCAGAAATAAACAATGTAAGGGTTTCCTCATTCAACATACATATCATATATCGTTCAGTTTATATCAACATACCATATACACATACGCACAGGTGTAGCCACCATGAAAACTTTCCTTCCCTCCATAATCAGTGCAGCTACTATGAGAATGAGATATCTCATCCCCACCCCCATTACATTATAAGAGCCTCTGTGGTGTTGATCTACACTAGCTTCTTAGCATGACGTAGGCATCAGATTGCTGGGATCAGTGAATAATGGCGCACAGCACCTATGCATGAAAATGGCGCCACATTAAAAAGATACGCTTATCGCTATTTATCGTTAGTACTGCATAATAATGGCGCACAGGGAAAAAAGAAGAAAAACGGCACACACTAACATTATTTATCAATAGTGGCACACACTAACGTTATTTATCAATAGTGGCACTCACTAACGTTATTTATCAATAGCGCCCTACATAAGCCAAACTGCAGACGTTATTTAACTGCAAAATGGTGAATGGATTTAATGTAACACTTTCAAGGTTAGGGTTAGGCACCACTGGGGGGGTCTTAGGGTTAGGCACCACTGGGGGGGGGGGGGGTCTTAGGGTTAGGCACCACCAGGGGGGTCTTAGGGTTAGGCACCACCAAGGGGGTGGTTAGGGTTAGGTACAGGGAGGGTTCTGTGTGAGAGTAGGGTTAGGTATAGTTACAGTACAATATACACCACCATGGAGGTGGTTAGGGTTAGGCACCACCAGGGGGGTCTTTGGGTTAGGCACCACCAGGGGGGTCTTTGGGTTAGGCACCACCAGGGGGGTCTTAGGGTTAGGCACCACCAGGGGGGTGGTTGGGCACCACCAGGGGGGTCTTTTGGTTAGGCACCACCAGGGGGGTCTTAGGGTTAGGCACCACAAGGGGGGTGGTTAGGGTTAGGCACCACCAGGGGGGTGGTTAGGGTTAGGCACCACCAGGGGGGTCTTAGGGTTAGGCACCACAAGGGGGGTGGTTAGGGTTAGGCACCACCAGGGGGGTGGTTAGGGTTAGGCACCACCAGGGGGTGGTTAGGGTTAGGCACCACCAGGGATTAGGATTTAGGGGTTAGGGATAGGTGCAGAGAGGGTTCTGTGTGTTAACGCTAAATAACGATAAGGCTTTAACGCTAAATAACAATAAGGCTTTAACGGTAAATAGCGATAAGCGGCAAACGGATTAGCGGCAACACCGTGCGCCATTATTCTCAGGCGCCATTTTCAGATGGATGCCAGCTTGCTAGGCCCATGTTGACTTAACACAAGCACAGTTGAACTTTTCAGATTAACAGCTGTGTCAGACATGCACAGTAGGGCTCAAGCAATGATCTTGTGCTGCTTGGAAGCTCAGAGCTTTCTGGGCATCCGCACTGTGCTTGGTTACATTTGAGGCCAGAGATCTCCGCGCCTATGCAGCCTGACCCCCAATTTCAGAGGGTAGACAGTGGACTCCCTGTGCCAAATTACAGACATCTAGCATAGCTGGTTTCCGAAATGCAAGGCACGAGAACAAGTAGGGCTGGAGTCTGCAATTCAAAGACTTGCCCATCAAATTTAGAGTCAATAGGGGCAATGGTCATGGAGATTCCGGGGGTTGAGATGTAAAGAACCGGGGTTGCATAATGTTTGCACCACCAAAGCCCCCCCCCCTTTAAATGTGGCAGATAAAAGTGGCATAGGCTTCAGCTTTGGGGTAGAGAAGGGCACCAGTTTCAGCAATTTTCTGCCTACAGTCAATATTTAGGGACCCTGGCCCCATTCCAGGCCCTTGAGAACTCCCAGTGTGGCTTCCCCCACACCGAGAAACGCCACAGCGCTAGTGACAATATGATGAGGGGCCCTTGGTGTAAATTGGGACATGAGGTTTCACAATTTACACTCAGTATCGCTCATGTCACAATTTACACCAAGGAACGCTCATAATACTGCCACTAGCGCAGCAGCATTTCTGGTGACTGTTGCGCACTAGAACATAGAAGAAAAGCTGGCCTACAGAGGGGAGCTTCATACTGTAATATTCTCCAAAAACAGCTGTTCATCAGCAGCTGTTTTGGAGACCTTGAAGTTCTGTTGCACTTGCACAGTCAGTGTGGGCCTAAGTTTTCTTCAGTCATAGAGGGACTTAAAATCTTGAGGACCGTGGTGTTAAACCCCCCTAGTGACCAGGCCATTTTTTGTTAATTGGGCCACTGCAGCTTTAAGGCCAAGCTGCAGGGCCGCACAACACAGCACCCCCTTTTTCCTCCACCAACAGAGCTCTCTGTTGGTGGGGTTTGATCCCCCCACAGTGTTTATTTATTTTTTTTACAGATATGTATTTTATTTATTTTTAAGTACATTTCTTTTTTTCTCCCTTAAACCCTCCCTCCCCCCGCTAGCCAATCACTGTGATCAGCCTATGACAGCGGATCACCGGCGACACTCTGGAGGGGACAGCCGTGTCACACGGCTGTCACCAGTACATCGCTTCTGCAGATCGCAGCGCTGTATAAGGTAAGTAGACCGCGGTTTCGCCATCTAACAGTCCTTCCGAGTGGCGATCGCTGCTAGGAGAGAGGAGGCGGAGCTCCGCCTTCCAAGCAGGAGATGTGCGCGCAGCCTGCGCATGCTTTCCTGCTAGCCCCATAGTTCACGCCAATCGGCGTGGAGCGGTCCTGGGGCTGCCACTGCGTCCACGTCACTGGGCATGGATCGGTCGGCAAGTAGTTAATTAAAAGTCAATCTGATTGTTTGTCCTGCTGCCAGCACTGTTATCAGCTGTATTCAGCGAGTTGTAAATATGTCAACAAGTGACACAATATCATTTTTTTACTGTTTTCTGTTAGTTTTCAGTTTTATTAATGCTTAAAGTGAAGGTTCAAGCAAATAAAAAAATTCAAATCCACTTACCTGGGGCTTCATCCACCCCGTGGCAGGCAGGGCGTGCCCTCGACGCCGCTCCGGAGGCTCCCGGTCTTCTTCGGTGGCGCGCTCGACCTGGCCAGGCCGGCTGCCAGGTTGGGCTCTTCTGCACTCCAAAATGCGTCTCACGCAAGCGCGATGACGTCATCGGACGTCCTCCAGGCAGTAATGCGCAGGTGTAGTAGTTCTGAGCCTGCGTAGTACAGCCCGGAGGACGTCCGATGACATCATCACGCTTGCGTGAGACGCATTTTGGAGCGCAGAAGAGCCCGACCTGGCAGCCGGCCTGACCAGGTCGGGCGCGCCACCGAAGAAGACCGGGAGCCTCCAGAGCGGCGTCGAGGGCACGTCCTGCCTGCCACGGGCTGGAGGAAGCCCTGGTAAGTGGATTTGAATTTTTTTTTTTTTTGCCCCCACACAAAGATATTCCCTTTAAGAGCAAAAATGTATATTTGAGCTTCATTCTAGTTCAAAGGGAACCAAAAGTGAACATAAAAAAAATATCACTTATCTGGGGCTTCTACCAGCCTCTTGCAGCTGCCCTGTGCCAGTGTCCTCACTGAACATTCCTCCAATCCCTCGCAGTGACTAAGTTTTGATTTCGGCAACAGGGCCAGTCACCAGTCACTGCACATGTGCAGGGTGCTCCTAGTGACGGGAGCGCTGGAGGAATGCTCCATAACAGCGCAGGCACAGGGCAGCTGCAGGGGGCAGGTAGAAGCCCCAAGTAAGCAAAACTTGTTTTTTGTGTTCACTTTCAGTTTCCTTTAAAGCAGGGGTTTCAAACTCAAATACAAAGTGGGCCGAAATTGTACACTGGGACCTAATCGCGGGCCAAAATTGTACACTGGGGGGTAGTCGCAGGCCAAGCTCAATGTCTACTGGCCACCTTTCTCCATTATAAAGTTCTCTGGTGTCTAGCAGTCCTCTCTCCCCTATACAGTTCCCTGGTGTCTAGTGGCCCCCACCCTCCCCTATACAGTCTCCTTGTGCTTTCCCCTACCTCCCCATATGGCTTCCCTGGTGTTTTAGGGCTTCACCTCCAATCTAGCTTCCCTGGTTGTCTAGAGTGGGCCATACATAATGCAAAGTGGGGAAACCGCTTGAGGGCCAAATTTAATGGCTCTGAGGGACATGTATGCAAAGGAAGGTAAGGAAGCATCAGCCATTTTATGCTCCCTTCAGATCTACTTACCTGGGGCTTCCTCCAGCCCCTTGCAGCCGATATGTCACTTGCCACAGCTCTGCTTTCAGCCGCCAACCCAGGGTCCCCGCTGATTCAGAGGCAGACCTTGAGGTCGTCGTCTACTGCGCCGCTGTAAATCACTCGCACGTGGGCTTGAGTGTTCTGCACAAGCGCAGTAGAGGATGACCGCCAGGTCGGCCTCTGCACCAGCGGGGATTCCGGGCCGGCGACTGATAGCGGAGCTGCGGCGTGGGCCATGTCGGCTGTGAGGGGCTGGAGGAAGCCCCAGGTAGGTAAAGTGGGGGAAAGGGGGGATAGGGTGGAGTGGTTGTGTTGCCTGACATTTTCTTTAAGTTTTAGCAGTCTTGTTTGTTTTCTACTTGCTGTGTTTCCTGTGGTTTTGCTGTACAGGATGTCCTAGCAAGGCTTGATGAGCATGTTTCTGCATATGCACAGGCAGCCTGCAGAAATTAACAATTTAAGGGTTTACTCGTTCAACAAACATAACACATATTGTTCAGTACATATCAACATACCATATACATGTAAACACAAATTAAGCCTGAAGTAAACGATGATGGTAACCGCTCTACTGTGTGATGAAAAGACAGTGCTGGATCAAGGCAGACAGGCCCAATCGATGTAAGCAAAGGAAAAGATCCGCAACGATGTCTTCACATACAAACTTTATTTAGGACATATCCTAGTACAGCCAAGACCTAGTAGCTGACATGTTTCGGGCCCAAGCCCTTAATCATAGCAGCTATGATTAAGGGCTTGGGCCCGAAACATGTCAGCTACTAGGTCTTGGCTGTACTAGGATATGTCCTAAATAAAGTTCGTATGTGAAGACATCGTTGCGGATCTTTTCCTTTGCTTACACAAATTAAGCCTGCTGTACCAAATCCATGTTTTGTACAAAAAAAGTGATCGAAGTTTTATGACGTATAACAGTGTTCACAACCGACCCAGAATGGAACATTAGGAATCCACTCTGTGACTAATCAAAATCACAGCGCTGCCAGTGATAAGTGATCACCAGCTAATAACTGGTCATGCTAGAAAAATAACCATCCCAGTCCTGTGAAATTAAAGGAAGCATCAGCCGTTTCATGCTACCTTCAAATGTACTTGCTTGGGGCTTCCTCCTGCTCCATGCAGCCAATATGTACCTCGCAGCATCTCCGCTTTTAGCCACCAGCCTGGGGTTCCCACCGGTTCAGGAGCTGACCTCGAGAAATTAGTATTATACTAATGTTTTTTCTATAAATGTTAAGATTGATCTCATGGCAAATCGGTCATTTCACTGAACTTAACTTTTTTTTGCGGTGCTGACACATATTTGCATTAAAGAGAATCTGTATTGTTAAAATCGCACAAAAGTAAACATACCAGTGCGTTAGGGGACATCTCCTATTACCCTCTGTCACAATTTCGCCGCTCCTCGCCGCATTAAAAGTGGTTAAAAACAGTTTTAAAAAGTTTGTTTATAAACAAACAAAATGGCCACCAAAACAGGAAGTAGGTTGATGTACAGCATGTCCACACATAGAAAATACATCCATACATAAGCAGGCTGTATACAGCCTTCCTTTTGAATCTCAAGAGATCATTTGTGTGTTTCTTTCCCCCTGCAGCTATCTTCCACTGAAGTGTCAGGCTGTTTCTTCCTGCAGAGTGCAGACAGCTCTGCCTGTATGTAATTCATCAGTATGTGAAAGCCCAGCCAGCTCAGAGGACAATTTATCCAGCTTGTAAAAGATAAGAGAGAAGAGAGAAGCTGCTCTAATCCTAAATAATACACAGGCAGTGTGCAGAGAGGGGCCTGGAAGGGGGGGATGCATCACAGAACCACAACACTGAAGAACTTGGCAGCCTTCCAGACACAGGCTGACAAGTCTGACAAGAGAGAGATAAGTTGATTTATTACAGAGATGGTAATAGTAGAACGTGCTGCAGTAAGCCAGAACACATTAGAATAGCTTTTGGAACTTGTAGGATGATAAAAAACAGGATGCAATTTTTGTTACGGAGTCTCTTTAAAATTCACCTTTACACGTTTCTGCGCATTCCGCATTTCTGGCAGAGTTGGGGGCAAAAATAAACGGAGAAATATCACCAAATTTAATGGTAAATAGCGAAGCTTCCATATATACAACAATCACCAAGTTTGCAGGGCATATTACAGTGTACCTGAGAGCAGGAATAAGAAAAATGTGATACTTGCCTGGGGCTTCTTCCAGACCCATGAGCACCTCTGAATCCCTCACCGCCCTCCCGAGTGCCTCCGTTTAGCTGCAATCAGCCCCAGTAAGTGGCTCAGTTGCGGTAGTCGGCTCTTCTGCGCATGTGTAGACGGCAGCTGAAAGGTTACATAGATTTGCATTATACGGTCTCCGTTTTGTTTCTGTCAGCCACTTATGATTCTGTCTGTCATTTTGTTTATGCCCTATTCTGTTAAGCCATGTTATATTGAACTTCTGTACAGTACTTGTCTAGTGAACCTATATTGACCTTAGATGATGAACTTATATTGACTGTTGTGTTTGTCTAGTACAGAAGACTGGTATCTCACTAAAAAGCCATAAGACATGTAGTTTCGCTTGTAACAGGTGGCTTATCTTGAGTTCAGGGACATATTCCTGTATAACGAACGTCCTAATTAAAAAGGTCATAGATTTTCAGTCCCTACAATCTATCTCATCAAAGAAATGTCCAAACTGATATATTGTTGTCCACAGACAGTTCAAGAACAGGTTTGTTCCTGAAGATGCCTTGTGATCTACACCAGATGTCCTCAATCAGACATATTTCATATTTTATCCTGTACAACATCTACTGTATCCAATTAAAAGTATTTATCAGTTAGCATGAGACCAATGTATTCAGTTGTTTATGCGGTAAGAGTTACGTTAAACTACATACATGTCCTTGACAATGTGACCATTTTGTCAGTATATAAGAAGGCACATCGGAATAAAAACTTTGAGTGAAGTTTGAACTGATCAACCTGGTATCTGTAATTATTTTACTTCCGGTGCCGTAGAGAATCATCAAGGATCTATCAAAAGACTGTGTTCTGAGCCCACACAGAACCTAACCGCCGCACATATGCAGAAGAGCCTGACTAGCTTGACCGAGCAAGATTAACTGAGCTGACATCAGGCCAAACGGAGCCACCCAGGAGGACTGCAAGGGACACATCGGTGCTCATGGGGCTGAAGGAAGCCCCGGGTAAGTATCAAATCTTTCTCAGGCCTGGTGCACACCAGAGGAGTTTTTCTGAGCGTTTTGAGTTTTTGAATCCTCCTGCTAATGTTATCCTATGTGTCTATGCACACTGGAGCGATTAGGTTTTGTAAAAAAAAAACATAGCATTACATTGGGAAGAGCTTTTGAAACCTCTAGCATTTGGAAAGCTTTTCTGGTGTCTCAGCTCTTATTACTGCTCTCAGGTTTCCATTAAGGAGAACAGTAAGAACAAGAGGGTGATGTTTTAAAATACGGTGACCATACGTCCCGCTTTACCCGGGGGGCGCTGTCCCAGGCTGCATGAGGTCCCGGGAAACGTCCCACTTTTAGCAGCGGGACGTCCCGGCCTCGGGACTCTGGCCACCATATCTGTATGAACTGGCTACGGCGTCTATAGACGCCGTGCCAGTTCATTGCCCGCAGAACCGCTCCAGCCTGCATAGTCTCCAGCAGGCAGAACAGGGCTACGGGAAGATGGCTGCCGTAGCCCTGTACTGGAGACAATTTGTGTCTCCAGTACAGGGCTTCGGGTGCCATCTTACCATAGCCCTGCTCTGCCTGTCAGCGCGGGAGACTACAGGAGGAGCAAGATGGTCCCGGGAGCAGCGCGCCAGAGGCCGGCCAGGAGCGAGAGGAGACTTCTGTCAGGTGAGTAAATGCTTTTTTTTCCCAGGTGAAATGCTGCCCAAATTGCATTTATTTTGTGCTGACATGTTTCTCAGATTGCGTTTATTTTGTGCTGACATGTTTCTCACATTACGTTTATTTTGTGCTGACATGTTTCTCACAATGTGTTTATTTTGTGCTGAAATATTTCTCACATTGCATTTATTTTGTACTGACATTTGCTCACATTGCGTTTATTTTGTGCTGAAATGTTGCTCACATTGCATTTATTTTGTGCTAAAATGTTGCTCACATTGCGTTTATTTTGTGCTGACATGCTGCACACATTGCGTTTATTTTGTGCTGACATGTTTCACACATTGCGTTTATTTTGTGCTGACATGTTGCTCACATTGCGTTTATTTTGTGCTGAAATGTTGCCCCCATTGCGTTTATTTTGTGCTGACATGTTGCTCACATTGCGTTTATTTTGTGCTGAAATGTTGCTCACATTGCGTTTATTTTGTGCTGAAATGTTGCTCACATTGCATTTATTTTGTGCTGACATGTTGCACACATTGCGATTATATTATGCTGACATGTTGCACACATTGCGTTTATTTTGTGCTGACATGTTGCCCATTGCATTTATTTTCTGCTGACATGTTGCCCACATTGCGTTTTTGTGCTGACATGTTGCCCATTGCGTTTATTTTCTTTTTTTTTTCAAATTCTTTATTTTAGTAAATTTCATACCAGATATTTATCACATACAATAAACATCAAACATAAGTCACAATAGGGTGTACATGTTGAGACAACCCCTCGACAATAGATTTATCAGTCTCCTTTTCCCATTAGCTATTCAATTCACCTGATAACCTTTTCCATTTGGGTGTCTACCCTCTTCTTTTCTTTCATCTCATAAAACCTATGATTACACCTCTTATTGTGCCTTCCACTCATTCATTCATTTTCCATCTAATCCTCACCGCCCATTCTCACCGGCTTCCTTTTCCTTTCTCTCCTTTTTTTTTTTCCCCTCCCAATTTGTCCACCGTCCTGGATCCATGCCCCCTTTACCATCAACCTCTTATTTACCTTTAGTCCCCTCCGCCCATGCTCAAAGATACCCCATTACTTGTCTATATTCTGAAGTCTCATTAAATCTATCCCATTTTTCCCATGTCAGTTTGAACTTCTTCTCTTTCTTATTTATTGAGTGGGTCAGGCCCTCCATACATTGTATATAATGTATCTCTTGGAACCACTCTGCGATCCGAGGAGTCAAACAGGACTTCCAATGTCTCCCAATTAAAATTCTAGCCGCATTTATCAGCTGGCAGCATAAAGTTTGCCTATATTTACCAACACTAACCTCACTATAATGTAATAAAAAAAAAGCTGGATCATCTGTAGGGTTCATATCTGTTAATTTACTTATATAATATTTAACATCCGTTCAAAATCCTCTTATCTTTGAGCAGTTTCAAAAAATATGGAGAAATGTACCTTCACTCTCACCACACCTCCAACACATCCCATCCAAATCCACGCACATCTTCTTTAACTTATCAGGCGTAAGGTACCACCTTGTAAGTATTTTATATCCTGATTCATGAATCCTTGCTGAGATCGATGCACTATATGACAATTTTATTATCTTCCCCCATTGCTCATCTGTAAAGGAATACTTTAAATCCTCCTGCCATTTCAGCTTTAGTTGATTGGTTGGGTCTTCCCCCTCCAGCAATTCCCCATAAATTTTTGCTAAAACTCTCCTAGTTCCCTGTGCGGAGTCACACATCTGTTCAAACCTTGATAGGTCTCGGCCGAAATCCTCCTTCCTTCCTTTTGATAATACAAAATGTTGGAATTGCATTAGGTTCCACCATTTAATATTTGAGCCTCTAAACTCTCCTTCCAACTCTTTCACAGATTTCCATTACTCCCCCTTCAATAACGCTCTAGCTCTTATTCCCTTCCCAATTCTAAGCTCTCCATTCTCTTTTCTATTACATCCCAACATGAACTCTGGGTTATCCAGAATTGGCATGAGGGCGGTTGGGGTTGGGGCGAGAGATTTTTTATCTCTAAATTTTTTAAATATCTTAAGTGTCTGGTTTATCAGTATACTTGCTGGGTGTCTACTCTTGTAGGACCCTGAAAACCATAGGACGTTATGTAGTGGGAATTCCACCGTATTCTGTTCAACTTCTACCCATAATTTCACCTCGCTTCCTCTATGCCAGTCCACGGCCCTAGTCAGGACCGCCGCACTATAATACAGGTATGGATCCGGGACCGCTAGCCCCCCCTTATTCTTTGGTTGCGTTATTGTAGTAAATTTTTGTCTCGGGGGTTTATCTTTCCATATAAAGCGAGTAAATTCCCTTCTGAGTTCTCTAAAGTACTTCATGGGTACTGGAATTGGTACAGTTTGGAATATATATAAAAGTCTAGGCATTGCATTCATCTTTAGGATATTAATCCTTCCCATCATTGAGACCTTGACCTTTCTCCATTTTAATAGATCTCTTTTTAGATTGGCCAAGATTGGGCAGTAATTTAACTGATAGGTTTTTTGAATATCCCCAGATATATTTATTCCCAAATACATAATCGCCTCTGCTACCCAACGGAACTTGAAATTCGTTTTTAACTTTTCCTTCTCCGTCTCAGACATATTAATCCCCATTGCCTGACACTTATCCCAATTGATTCTAAAATTTGTCAGGTCTCCATATTTCACAAATTCCTTCATTAGATTTGGTAAGGAGATGTGTGGACTCCGCACATAAAACAATAGATCGTCAGCAAATGCTGCAACTCGATGCTCTCTCTGTCCTATCTTAAAGCCCAGGATATCGAGGTTATTTCTGACGGAACACAGGAATGGTTCTAATATCAATGCGAATAGCATTGGTGACAGTGGGCATCCCTGGCGTGTGCCATTATGTATCTCCAGAGAGTCCGAGAGTGTACCGTTGACCCTTACCCTAGCCGTCAAACTCCCATACAGGGCAAGGATCCACGTCCTCATATTCTCTCCCAGGCCAATATGATGTAACACAGCTTCTATAAACTCCCAGCCGACCCTGTCAAATGCCTTCTCAGCGTCCGTCGATAACAGCATGACAGGATCGGCTGAGGTCCCAGCCCACTGTATCAGGTCCAATGTCCTCATAGTGTTATCCCGTGCTTCCCTAGTAGGGATAAACCCCACCTGATCTGGATGTATTATTTCCTGTATCCATGGCAGCATTCTGTTTGCTAATATTTTTGCGTATATCTTAAGATCTACGTTTAATAATGATATTGGCCTGTAGTTTGCACACTGAGATGGATCCTTGCCCTGCTTGTGTATGACTGCTATATGTGACTCCAAGGAATCCCTACCCCATCCTTTTTGATCCCCCTTCCTATCTACCAGAGCATTTAACGTTGACACCCAGTGGGGTTCCAGATTTTGGAAGAATTTCTCAAAGTACTCTATCCCAAAGCCATCAGGACCGGGGGCTTTCCCTCTAGCCATACTTTGCATGGCTTTTTTTCAATTCCCGCCCCGTAATTGGTGCTTCCATCTTTTCTATTTCTGCTTTAGTTATTTTCCCCAATCCACAGTTTTCTAGATATTGCATGAGCTCGTTTTCCTTTAGTTTTGTTTTCCTTAAATTATATAATTTTTCATAGTACGACTTGAATAATTCCGCCTGCTCTTCGTTTTTATAATGTTTAGTCCCACTGGGGTCACAAATGTATGTGATATAGTTTGCTATCTGTTGATCTCTTAAGGCTCTGGCCAGCATCTTTCCTGCTTTATCTCCATATTGATAATAATATCTTTTACATCTATGGGCCGCATATTGTGCCTTTGTGAACATCATCGATTTTAATTTCTCCCTCTCAGCCACCAGTTCCCCTTTTATTTCATGTAATAGGGTTCTTTTATGTATCTTTTCTAGATTAGTTATTCTTTGTATACACTCCATCATTTCTTTTTCTCTTTCTTTTTTAATTCTACTCCCCTCCTGGATCAAAATTCCCCGAATCACACACTTGTGTGCTTCCCATATACTTACAGGCGACACATCAGTGGTAGTATTAATTTTAAAGTATTCCTTTAGTTCCTCAGTTATTCTTTTATCAATATCTTCCCTTCCCAGCAAGGAGACATTCATTTTCCAATGATACTGCTTATTACTCTGATCTCTTAGTCCCAACTCCAGGAAAATTGGGGCATGATCTGCCAGCATTACCACCCCTATATCTGTATTTATTCTCTCAGAAAGAAGACTATGCGTGACCAGAAAATAATCCAATCTTGAATATTTATCATGTGGATTTGAATAAAAGGTATAGTCTCTCTCCTTTGGGTGCTGTATTCGCCAAACATCTATCAATTGTGATTTAACCAATCTTTGTTTACATCTTCTTATTACCCCCTGAGAGAGACTAGACCCTCCCGTGGATGAGTCTAGGTCCGGGTCAAAGACAAAATTGAGGTCTCCCGCTATCACTCTCGGGCCATCCGCAAATCCATCCAATGCGTCCAAGGCCTTGTCCATAAATGCCACCTGAACCGCATTCGGGGCATACACTGTGCCCAAAGTTAGTTTATGTGAGTTAAAAGTTCCCTTAATATATAATATTCTACCTTCCTTATCTATATATTTCTCTATGTTTTCTACCTTGACCTCTTTTGAGATTATTATTGCCACCCCTTTGGTTTTAGTATCCTGGGAGTTGCTATAATAAGAGTATGGAAATCTTTTATCCGTTAATTTTGGGTGTATTGCTCCCTTCAAATGTGTCTCTTGAATAAAAGCTATATGCACATGGGATCTATGAAGGAACTGCAAAAGCATTGTCCTTTTTTCCGGGATATTTAAGCCACAGACGTTTAGGGACAAAAATTTAAGTTGGCTCATTAATCCTATGGTTTTCTTTCTCAGCTAAGGATGGCATCCAGGACAAGGTCTTGACAAAAACATATTCAAAATAGAACTCAGAGAAGAAAGCCCTTCCATTCGTCCGCACATTCTCTACACTACCTAACACATACAAAAACCACCATCTTAGTGTATTTAATCCACTATACCCCCTAAGGGGTTTCTTGAGAACATGTCTCTTCCTTGGTCCCTGGGGTAAGAACACCGCCACAACCTGCCACACACACCCCCCCCCCCCCGACCCCCCCCCCCCTCCTCTGCTATCCCCCCCCCACAGGAGCCGGCCGCCGGCCCCCGGCGGCGCGCGCCCGACAGGTGCCAGACCAACTTTACTGAGCACCCCCCAGGCGCAAAGCCACCGCGGGCCAACCGCCCCCAAACCAGGGCGCAGCCGGAGAGGGGGGGGGGGAACACACCTCCATCTCTCATCATTCGTCCTCGCCCTCATATTCCCCTTTCTGCCATTACAGCAACCAAGGGCACACCCCCATCATCGGTGCCTCCTATTCAGGAGCCCAGATCTCTGACCCGCAAGCAATCTGAAGGTCAAAAAGTAGCCAATCGGGGAAGGAGGGGGGGGGCAGCACCCCGCACGGGGCCCCCGGGGGGCCGCCCGCCTCGCGAGCGACCCCCCGGGGCCCCGCCCAGAGCCCCCCCCCCCCCCACAGGGGGGACGGGGGCAGGGAACCATCCAAGCACCCCCCCCCCCCGCGTCGGAACCTCCCAGACCACCATATCAAACCAGAAAATATACAAATCAAAACATTGACCAGAATAAGTCTCTCCCTCTCCTCCTCCCCCCCCCCCCCCCGCCGTGACCCTATGGCCTTTATGCTTATCGACCACCATATTTCCTCTCAATTCAAGTTTTTACCCTCCTAGATTTCCCTCATTATTTTGTTACCTATAAACCCGCATTTCATTTATGCCTCACTACTATGCGAGAGGGGAGACAGGAAGAGAGAGAGAGATCAACAAATAAAAAACTAAGACACATCACAAATCAACCATTATTGTGCTCACAATATACATTCCCCACCTCACGTTATTTTAGTTAAATTACCCTTTTATGTTTCAATGCAACTTCTTTATAATTTCAATACAATCTATTCTCAAGTCCATTGTGTGCCTCCTTAATAAGACCTCTAAAAATGAGGATTAAGTCCTATATTCCCATATTAATTTCTATGTTGCCACTCCCTTTTAAAGTGCAGTCTATCTTCATTTCCATCTTCAAACACAGAAACACTTATCTTATATCTTTATTCACCTTCCCGTTCTCCCACTATCTATTCTATCCCCCCCACCCCCCACCCCCCCCCCCCACCACCCCCAACCAACATCAAAAAAACAAAATAATTGTTCTCCAACTTGTCACCCGGTTGTCCATGGAGGCTCCTTTATCAATGTCACTAGGCCACCCCTTCTTCCCCTAGTACAAAAAGTCACCCAGCCTCCCATATTATATTCAAGGCACCAAGTCATCAAGACATATATACTTCACCATCTCTGCATGCTCAGTTCGATTCAGGGATACATCATGCTTTTCAAGATTTTTCTTTTCTCCTGTCCAGGAATAAATCCTCTGGGTCCCAGTCCGGCAGCTCCATTTCCGGTAAATCCAGCACCTTTAACATCTCAGGGAGCTCTCTCGGATGTCTTAAGGTGTATGATACAGGCCCCCTTCGAGCCATCAAGGAAAAGGGGTACCCCCATCTATATGTCACCTCTGCTTTCTGCAGTATCTGTAGTAATGGTCTAAGCGCTCTCCTCTGCTTTAGTGTGACTGCTGATAGGTCCTGGAACAGCGTTAGCGGCTTCCCATCATGTGTAAACTGTATCTGTTTGCGTGCTGCGGCCATTATACATTCTTTGTCAGAGAAGTAGTGCAGCCGGCAGATAACATCTCTTGGGCGTGAATCATCTCGTGCTTGTGGTTTTAATGCCCTATGTGCTCTGTCCATTAACAGCTGCTGGTCTAGTTCTCTTCCCAAGGCGCCGTTAAATACCTTCTGCAAGGTCATCATTATAGCTCCAGGTCCCACTGACTCCGCTAGGCCTCGGACTCTTATGTTATTCCTGCGGGATCGATTTTGTAAGTCCTCTACCTGGGCACAAAGCGCTCCCTTCAGTGCTTGCTGCTTTACATTTTCCTTACGCAGGTCAGATACTTCCTTCTTAATGCGATTTAACTCTACTTCCATTTGCGCAGTTTTATCTTTAATCGCTTCCATTTCAGTCTTGATGGCCTGGACTTCCTGTGTATTAACTGCCAGGACTCTATCCATCTGCTCCACAAGATCTTGTTTTGTTGGGAGATTTTTCAGATAGGTCCAAATCTCTTCCAGCTCGCTTCCCTTTTTTTTTTGTGGCTGGGCATGCTTTGGGGAGCTCTCCACTGTTTTTTCCGCCATCTTGGCAGCCCCAGGGGAGAAGTAGTCAGCTGCCGAACGCTGCATACCTTTATGGGTGCCCGGCTGTGGCGATATCGGTGCTGCGCTTTCCGCTCCCCTCTTTTTGGTCCTGCCGGCCATCAGCTGCCTACCCCGGCTTCCTCCTCCGTCACCAGCAGCAGGGGTAGCAAGGATTCTCCGTCTCTTTCCTGCTTTCTCCGGCTAGGCCAGGCGTACCACGCCAGCGAGGACTCGCGTTAGCAAGCGGGAGGGTCCACGGGAACGCGCGCGTGCGTGCCTACGTCATGTCATGCACTCTCACCCCAATCACTCCCCCTTGTCCTGAATCTATTCCCCATTGCGTTTATTTTCTGCTGACAAGTTGCCCACATTGCGTTTATTTTCTGGTGTCTGGGGTAACTGTTGCTGCATTTATTATTTAATGGTCATAGTTGGCTATGTTTGCTGCTTTGGGGTTACGGTATACTATTAAATAGCATCACACAGTTTCTGCACACCCATGATGCGAATCCTCCATGGCATAAACACTGCTTTCTTATGCCTCGCTGTTACATCATTATGCTAGCTCCGCCCATACAATGTCATGGCCACGCCCATTTTTCAGCACGCTGCAGCCCCCCCACTTTTCGGCGCAGCCCCCATTTTTCGTGTGCCACAGAATTCTCCCTCTTCCCTGTGCTAAATATTGGGGAAGGATAAAGGAACTGCACACAGACTCCCTGAATAATGGTTCCAGGTGTTGCACTTCCTGTATATTCTCTCTGCACTGCCTCCGGTGGTAGTGCAGAGAACAGATGGGAATGCCAGCACTTGGATACATTATTAGGTTAGTCTGTGCCAGCTGCCTTTATCCTCCCCGCTGTGCTCTGAATCAGTGCGGGATGGAGGGGGATGCGGATGGGGGGATTCTTTAACCTGGAGGGCACAAGATGGGCCCTGCCAGGAAAATAATATAAATTGAAAATTAAAAGAAACCAAAACGTGGACAGTGCATAACATCTGATATGTAAGTAGAGCAAGCATTTATTTTACATATTTATTTTTTGTGGGAGGCATATAATGGCTAACCGTTGTTCTTTAAAGTTACAATAGGATTTTTTTTAATGCAGTTAAATGGCAGATTACTGTATGCAGTGTTAGGCTGAGGGAGAGGCTGGGTAGGCACCAGCCTCTGGGCGAAACTGTACCTCGCCAAGTGCCAGCCCTTGCCCTGCCTTATGCAGAGTGGTGCGGAGCAGGAGGCAAGGGTACAACTCGCCTATCAGTGCCACCAGAAACTTCAGCATGTCTTTTTCACATTGCACAGTTCAATGTCTCCTCTCTGATGCCCTCTAGTGGTGCCTCTCATTCCCCTTGTTCTACTTAAAGAGAACCTAAAGTGAGAGGGATATGGAGGCTGACATCTTTCTTTCCTATTAACCCTTTCACCTCCAAGGGTTTTTAAAAATAATTAACATGTATTTCATATTTCTATGGGAAGGTGTATAATAAGGTATTTGGATGTGGTTTTACTTTTTGGCCACAAGATGGAGATATAGAGTCAGTGTGTTCTAAAAATAGAAACAGAACCATCTGTTTATATTTGTTTGTATTTGTGTACATGCAGGGACGTAGCTTCTCATGCTGGGGGAGGTGAAAAGGTTAAACAATGCACATTGCCTGGATGTCCTACTGACCCTTTGCCCCATACACCCTTATCCATAGATCCTGAACAAGCATGCACATGAGATTTTTTTGACAAAAAGCTGTCAAGATGCTTGTATCAGGTGGATGATTCAGACACTATTGATGCAGTACTGCCAGGTAACTGGTATTGTTTAAAATGAAACAAATATGGCAGCCTCCATATACCTCTCCATTTAGGCTTCCTTTAACATGCCTACTGTTGTGATTCTAACTTGTATGGGTTTTTTGTTATTAACTACTAAAGACAACACCATTGATTTCAATGCAATTCATGCAACTATTTCAGCAAAAATATGCGGCACCACCTGAAACTTAAGGAATATTCTCACAACACTGCCAGAGGTGTTCACGCTCCTCCCTAGATTGGAGGCTGAGATTAAGGCAATATTGAAATAACTTAGCTTGTGACAATACAAAATAGTGTAGACATTTAGAATGAGATCCAACTGCAGCAAAAATTCAAGGACCTTACTCTATGTAAAGCCCTGTATACTGCTAAATGATACATTTGAGAAGTCAAGAAAGTCAAGGCACATAATACCACTGCAAAGTAGTTGGACGTGAGAGCAGGCCATGACATTCTCCCAAATCAAGAACTACTCAATATTACAGTAGAAGGTATTTGGGATATTTCCAATTTCCACAAATTTCTGATTTCCCAGTTTCCAATTGGAAATTGGCATTCCACAGCAGAAATAGGAATGTGGAAATTGGAAATACATGGAATACCGCATAAATGAGACTGTGAAGTATTAGGGCAATCAGAGAATGCAGAAGTTTACCATGGTCGTCGATAGGAAATGCGGTTGGTTTCCACATGATAGCGCAAATCCACAAAAAAATAGCGGATTCCACTCCTCTTTATTTTTACACTTAACTACCATATTTTTCAGACCATAAGACACTACTGACCATAAGAGGTTTAGAGGACGAAAACCAGGGGAAAAAATACACTAAACCTAGTATGTTAATGATGCAGGGGCATCTTATGGGAGGTGGAAGTATTAGAAGCAGGGCCGGATTTACCATAAGGCACTGTACCTACACGTGCCTACAGGTGCCTGCTGATAGAAAGGCGGCTCATTCCTCTCTCTCCTATGCAGATGCCAAACAGAGTGTAATGAGAGGTTACTCACCCTGCTCTTGGCATTCCACTGACAAGATCTCACTTCAGTCAGTGTTACCTCTAGCAACCTAAAACTTGGAGACAACTCTAGCTGTATAATACTGAACATACCTCTGGCTACCTAATGCTAAGCGGCGCCTGTAGCTACCTATTATGGGAAAGGAAAGTAAGAGAGGAGTGACAGCTGGGACAGCCAGCACACGTGTCACGTGTGGTGTGATGCGATGGGGGTTTTCTAGGTTCATGGAGGGCAAAGTCGAAGGTGCCAGGACATCTGTGCCTATAGGCTCCTGTGATGTAAATCCTGGCCTGATTAGAAGAGATGGAGTATGTCTTACTGGAGTCTGACCATATCTACACATTTCATCATATAATAAGGTGCCCCTGGCAGGATCACTATTTGTCATGAAGTGCCACTCTGCCTCATCCATGATTGCTAAACTCAGTAGCTCACTATTTTGCAGGGACACATTATCTCCCAGCAGTATACTACACAAGCAGCCCAACACTCAGAACTAGCTTTCCCCCGGCAGCCACAGGAGAACTGCATGTCACTGGAAGGCTAGCCTATCACAGACAGAGGCGTACGCTCATTGGCAGGGCGGAGAGCTACAGCTGGTCACCCAGCCAGAGCATTGCTGTACCCCATATAGTTTGGGGCCCCTGATGCCTCACCTGAGGGTCCAGCTCTCCCTCCAGGTAAAACTTCTTAAACTTGTGTTCCAGAACTTCCATCTCACTGTCCGCCATAGGGGAGGTGGCTGCCTGTCCTCTGTTTGCTGCAGGCACTTCTAGGAATCAGCTGGTGCTGGGGTCACAGAGCCACAACGCGTGGTGAAGGTGGCTGCTGTCTATTCTCTGGCCACCGCTCAGTTACCACCACAGCAGACTCTTCTGGGAATCAATTCAATTCAATTCAATTCACTTTATTGTCATTGTGTAACACAACGAAATTACTTTTCATGACAACCCCACGGTGCATATAGGGAACATAGGGATAGTAACAAGGAAGTGAAGAAATTATACAAGTATGCCAGGTATTACAGATATTTAAACAATTTGTACACAGTGTTAATTATTTCAGAGAGGATTCAGAGTTCATCAAGTTTATGGCGGATGGGAAAAAGCTGTCTTTCAGTCTGTTTGTGTGTGTGCGGATTGATCTAAAACGTTTACCTGATGGAAGGAGCTCAAACAAGGCATTTCCAAGGTGAGTGTCGTCCTTGATAATGTTTTTGGCCCTTCTCACGCTGCGAGTATTATACAATAGTTCCAGTGATGGTAGTTCAGTGCCAATAATGGCTTCTGCTGTTTTAAAAACTCGCTGCAGGGCTTCTCTAGTAGCCTTGGTGCAGCTGTTGTACAAGGCCGTCATGCAATTGGTCAGAACGCTTTGTATAGTGCATCTGTAGAAATTAACCAATTAACCAGCAGCTTCTGTGGGAGGTTAGCGTTCCTTAGTTTTCTCAGAAAGTAGAGGCGTTGTTGTGATTTGCCAGTTAGAGCTAAAGCATTGTCAGCCCAGGACAGGTTCTCTGCGATGGTGACTCCCAAAAATTTGAAGCTGGAAACTCTCTCCACAGCCTCTGCATTAATCATTAGCGGTAGGTGAGTGGTCTTTTTGGTGGTCCTAAAGTCCAGAATAATTTCTTTGGTCTTCTTTGTATTTAATAACAGGTTGTTAATGTCACACCATGCAGTCAGGTTCCTAACCTCTTCTCTGTATGCAGCTTCCTCATTGTCAGATATAAGCCCAATGACAGTCGTATCATCTGCAAACTTAACAATTATGTTTGAGGTATGGATAGGCTGGCAGTCATGGGTGAAAAGTGCATAGAGGAGAGGGCTTAATACACGCCAGTGCTCAGGGTAAGGGTGGAGGATGTCTGATGTCCTAGTCTGACAGTTTGAGGGCGATCAGTAAGGAAGTCCAATAACCAAGTACATATGGAGGGAGCAAGACCTAGTGCATGGAGTTTGTTGGTCAGCTGGCTAGGTACAATGGTGTTAAATGCTGAGCTGTAGTCAACAAAGAACATCCTAACATAGGAGTTGGGCTTTTCCAGGTGTGAGAGGGCAGCATGGAGAGCTACACAGATGGCATCCTCAGTCGATCTATTTGTTCGGTAAGCAAACTGGTGTTGATCTAGATTTGCTGGGATGGAGGCCTTGATGTGTGTGGCTACCAGTCGTTCAAAGCACTTGGCGATGACAGGGGTTAGAGCAACGGGTCGATAATCATTAAGACAGGTTATCCTAGGATTTTTTGGGACTGGCACGATGGTTGTAGATTTAAGGCATGATGGGACTACACCCAAGAACAGAGAGAGGTTGAATATTTGTGTAAAAACTTTCGCTAGTTGACCAGCACAGGCCTGGAGCACACATCCTTGCACACCATCAGGACCTGCAGCTTTCCTGGTGTTGATTTTTGTGAGTGCTTGCTGCACTTCATGTATGTGAAGGATTAAAGGCTGTGAGTCTGTAGTGGGCCCAAAGTTGACTGGAGGCCGATTGTTGTCTTTTTCAAATCTAGCAAAGAAGTTGTTAAGTTCCTCTGCTAGGCTGGGGATGTTATTGTCCGGTGTATATTGAGTGCTATTCTTCTTTTTGTAATCTGTGAATAGTTGAATGCTTTGCCACATCCTCTTTGGGTTTGAGTCATTTTCAAAGTTTTCCTCAATCCTTTGTTTGTATTTAAGTTTTGCATTTCGTATGCCTTTTTTCAGACTTGCTCTGGCTGAAGAATATGCTTCTTTGTCCTGTATTTTAAAAGCTTTGTTTCTATTCTTTAGAAGTTCCTTGAGTTCTTTTGTAATCCATGGTTTATGATTTGGGTAAACCGTAATTTTTTTGTTGACAGTAATGGTGTCCACACAGAAATTAACATATGACAATACAGAGGAAGTACTCGTCTCCAGGTCTGTTTCATGAAAGAAAATATCCCAGTCTGTATTTTCAAAGCAATCTTGGAGCTGAGAGACAGCAGTCTCAGGCCAGATTTTAACAGACTTGCTAATTGGTTTAGCAGTGTTGATAATGACTTTGTATGCGGGAATAAGAAACAAAGATAGATGGTCAGACTGTCCCAGTGGGGGGCGTGGGGTGATCTTATAGGCACATTTTATGTTTGTATAGACATGATCCAAGGTGTTTTCTCCTCTGGTTTTACAATCCACATGCTGATAAAATCTGGGAAATACCTTCTTAAGATTTGCTTGATTAAAATCTCCAGCAATGATGACAATTGCATCAGGGTGTGAGTTCTGTTGCTTACTAATGACATCAAACAGTTGTTCATTTGCTGACTTAGTATTGGCATGAGGTGGAATGTACACTGCCATAACTATAATAACTGTATGTTCCCTGGGTAGGTAAAAAGGTCGACATCTCAGCATTAGATATTCCACATCAGGTGAACAAGACTTGTTGATTATGGTTACGTTAGTGCACCAAGCATTATTGATATAAACACATAGACCTCCACCTGTTTTCTTGCCAGAATCATGCGTTCGATCAGCACGGTGAAGCGTGTGACCTGCAAGCTCAACTGCAGCGTCTGGTATGGAGGGGTCCAGCCATGTCTCCGAAAAAATCAAAAGGCAACAGTCTCTCATAGTTTTATACGTGGAGATATAAAGTTGGAGCTCATCCATTTTATTTGCGAGGGATCTCACATTTGCAAGAAGTGCGCTAGGAAGAGGGGTTTTATGTGGAGTAGCTCTCAGTCTAGTTAGCAGTCCTGATCGCTTACCTCTCTTTTGTTTCCTCTTGCTTCGCTTTCTGCCCCGTCTATTTCCGAGGATAGCAGTGGTTAACGAAAGTCCCGGTGATCTAAGAATCTCCTGCGGTATTGATTCCGTGTTAAAGTAATCTCCTGTGTTGCTTGATGCGATCTGTAGAAGCTCCTGGCGATTGTAGTGGATGCTTGCCTTTGCTTGTGAGGCGGTGAAGGTCAGTAGGAAGAAAATTAATAGAAGAGAGCACCAATGTGGGTAGCATGAAGCCGCTGCGTCTGTGCGCGCCGCCATCGTACTTGGTCTGTGCTGCAGATGATGGTTCTTGTGCTGCAGATGATGCTGATGGTTTGTGCTGCAGATGATGCTGATCTCCAGGAGGGAGAGAGAGCAGAGAGATGTTACCTGCTTCACAGCCAGCCAAGAATGAGGTCAATGAGGTCAAGTCACACTGTCTCCATGCAGAGAGCTTGCCACGCCTACAACAAGTGCTGCTAGAATGTGGGGGAAGCTGCCTGTCCTCCATTCGCCGCTCACCACCACATCACCAAATGGATTCTGGGTACCAACAAGAGGTCAGGCCACACTGTCCCCCAACATGGAGAGAGAGCACCATGGCTATGGCATAGACCACCAGAAGGCAGGGGGAGTCGGAGTGCTGACAACGTCGCATAGCACCAGTGACCATGCAAACAGGAAGGATGGAGGCATCAGAGGACTCAGAGAGTTGGCTGGAGACAGGGGAAGAGATAGGACTCAAAGCTCGCCACTAGATGGGTAAGAGCTTTTGGGGAGGGGATACCTGGCATACATTCAGACCATAAGAAGGGCCCCACTTTTGGGCGATAATAGATTAGTGTAGAGTGACCACCCTATTGGTTGAAGTTACCTGTTGTCCTGCCTGATTAGTTCTAGCCCCAATAAAGTGTTGCTCCTGTCAGTGTGCTCTCGGCCGTGAGATTGGATAATTCACTAGTGTTACACCGCTGGGTGTGTGTTAGACTGCCACTTGTTAACAACCCTTTGCTTGACCTACATTTAGTCTGCCACCTGTATCAACCTCTGCCATTCTGGATTATGTCTCTGTCTGACCTTTTGATTATTCATTTGGTTGTTGGATTTAATGTATGACCCCTGTCCTGTCCTTGACCTTGAGTTTGTCTGACCCCTGAATTGACAGTCATCTGACCTCTGGTATTCACCAATGGCATACTCCCAGGACTTTGTCTCTGTTTGACATCATAGTACTTCATTGGTTTCCTCTGTCTCAGATCCTTTATCTTGCATGCATAAATCCTGGGGGTAACTAAAGTTGGAAAAGACTTTGTCAGTCTCCTATTTAAAAGTGGGCTTGACGTTAGGGGAAGAGCATGGTGGAAATTGTGATATAAGTTCTGAAGGGAAACCAGTGATTGCCCGAAAGTCTTACACTTTATTTATTTATTTTTAAAAGATTAATTTTCTTTTGAACTTTTTATCTTATCGTAAAAGTAAAAGGGTTCAGCTAATTATATGAAGCAAACGTCTTATAAAATGTTCTCAAGAAGACGGCGGTTTATTAACTGCCTCATTGCTTTGCTATTTACCCCTAAAGGTGCCCATACACCACTCGACTTGGCGGCCGATCAACCATCCGATTCAATAATTATCGGAACAGATGAAAATCAGTGCCACCAAGAGTATGCCCAATGGACGATGCAACCAATGTTAGGCTGAAATTGGTTGAAATTGGTTGAATGTATGAATCGGACATTCTGCTAATGCTCGATTGGGTGCACAGTGGTAATGGCGTGTGAAAATTGGGACGAGTGACAAATGGGACAAAATCCTTGGCCATTGTCCCCCCTAATGTACATGTTCCCCCGATGCCACTGCACTAATACTTGGAAGAAAATAGGATTTCACAACTGTCTCTTATTGCACATGCAAAAACCACTTTAATGATGCCATAGCAGGGTATAAAAAAATTACTGCATTTAAAGTCATTTAAAATCGCTTATACTGCTCAAGCGCGCTATTTAAATATTGTCTTAATGGCATGGCAGTTATCGTGTGTAGCGATCGCCCAGCAATTGCCTCTGCAAATTGCCCACACCACTGCCAATTTGCCTGTCAGAAAACCGCCACCAAACACACCCCACTCAGTGTCATGCAACTGTCCCTTATCTGACTAAAAGGGCAATGTTTGTTTTAGAGCTGGTCAATATAATAAACTTTACTTAGAATCCAAATACCACAAGCAAGATGTTCAGTTTCCAAGTCTCCATTAACCATCAAGTGCTTGCACAATATAAATTGCATATCTTCCTGGATATCAGCATAGAGATGATGGCTTCATTAGCCAGCACTTCTTACCAAAAGCACAATTTCAGTCACCTCATACAGGCTACCTTCGCAGCTCCTATGCCATTTCTGAGGTAGCCACCTGTGTAGAGAGATCACTTGCATTCCCACAAGACCTCTATCCCGTTCAGCGTGGTGGTGTATAGCGGCTGTTAGTTAGCTGCGCTTGGTGTAGTAGCCATGCTCAGGGCCGGATTTCCGCACAGGCCACCTAGGCCGGTTCCTAGGGCGGAAACCAGCCGACAGGAGAGCTGGGGCGGCTGTCGCACACTGTACACAAGTCAGCAGATCAGCTGTCCCCTGTCTCTGCTATGAACAGCACGGAGGAAAGCGCCCCTCCCCTCCTTTCCTCTCCACTCTGACACTGAGGGAGGAGGGGCTGAGCAGAGAAGCCAAGCCGCGAGATTCAGTTTCAGGAAGAAGACGGGCGGCTACTCAGCACAGCAAAGGTATCTGTACATGGTGGCAGCGCTAGCTGTGAGAGGGAAGGGAGGGAGTCGAAGTGTCTGCAGGACATTAGATTAGAATCACGATGTGCCTGCCTGATCCTGGGGAATGAGTGACCAGCTGGGATCCCTCTCTCTCCCCCCTCCCTCCCTCTTCCCGGGAGCCTGTGACTTCCGAAGCTACTAAAACAGGGCTGCCTGGTGGTCCCCTCTGTCATGTAGCCTGGCTTTATCTCTTCTCTCCATGCCACCCTGTCATTCCTTTTATCATTTTCATCAGGTAGAATTGTTTCCCTTCTCCTCCCCCCACAGTCATTTGTTTTTGCATTCCCTAGCACAGCTATTCACACTTACTCCTTTTTTTATTGCACTTTTAGTCTTCTGAGATCACTGGTTCACCCTATTTTTTAAAGGATATTGGAGGTTGATTCATGACATGTTAGTGCGCTAAGCCACATGGGTTAAATCGGTGAGCGCACGCTATCAGCGTAGCGAGCGCTCTTGGCTAAGCGTGCTTCTTTGAAGTACAGTGCGATGGTTTGTAGCACGACCGTCATACTTTACTAACGCAGCTGCTGTTACATTTAATGTAGCAGCGGCCGCACTAGTAAAGTATGACGGTCGTGCTACAAACCATCGCACTGTACTTCAAAGAAGCACGCATAGCCAAGAGCACTCGCTACGCTGATAGCGTGCGCTCACCGGTGTAACCCATGCGGCTTAGTGCACTAACGTCATGAATCAACCTAATTAGATCTATGTTTGAGCACCAGCACTTTCTCCCTGCAGCTACGTTACATGGTTAACAGCACTTTTGAAAGTTGACTACAAATGTATTACACTTGTTTTTATCTAATTGAACCTGCCTGATTAGTTTGTACCGCTCTTAGTACTTATGGGTCGTTGTTAAGGTGCGTACACACTTGCGACTGATGTCACTTGTCCGGGATAAAGACCCAATCCCCTTGGGTGACAATGCTGGACTGTACAGATGTGTCTCAGCTGTGTGAGGCCCAGTGCACACCAAAACCGCTAGTAGATTGTCAAAACGCTAGCGGTTTTGGGTGCACACCGAGCGGATTTTGTATGTGATCCGCCGGCCGCATCCGCATCAGCATCTGCGTGGCTAATGTATCTCTATGGGCTCGTGCACACCGGCGATTTGAGGTTTTAAGCAAACCGCAAGCGTGCAGCAGGAGGCACGTTTGCGGCTTGCTAAAAACCTCAAACCGCCGGTGTGCACGAGCCCATAGAGATACATTAGCCATGCGAATTTTCAAGCGGATGCGGCCGGCGGATCCACCCAGTGTGCACTGGGCCTAACTGACAAGGCATTCTGTTGTTATGCTGGGAGGGAGAGGGACGTCACGCTGCAGGTGGGGAAGTGGCATACATATAATCCTACCATAGTCGTAGTCTAATGTCCTACATTATTATTATTATTATTATTATTATGTATTTATATAGCACTGGTATCTTCTGCAGCACTTTACAGAGTACATAGTCATGTCACTGACTGTCCTCAGAGGAGCTCACACTCTAATCCTAACATAGTCATAGACTAATGTCCTACCATATTATTATTATGTATTTATATAGCACTGGTATCTTCTGCAGCACTGTACAGAGTACATAGTCATGTCACTGACTGTCCTCAGAGGAGCTCACAGTCTAATCCTACCATAGCCATAGCCTAATGTCCTACCATATTATTATTATTATGTATTTATATAGCACTGACATCTTCTGCAGCATGTTACAGAGTACATAGTCATGCCACTGACTGTCCCCAGAGGAGCTCACACTCTAATCCTACCATAGTCATAGTCTAATGACCTACATTATTATTATTATTATGTATTTATATAGTGCTAACATCTTCTGCAGCACTTTAAAGGACCGCTATCGTGAAAAAAGTAGGCAGTTAATATCTGACTGAACAACAGGTTTTGGGCCAGTCCATCTCCTCGTGGGGGATTCTCAGCGTTTTCTATGTTTTCAACAGCATTTCCTGAACAGCAGTTGCAAAGTGTAACTGACAAAATAGGGTGCAAGTGAGTAGGGAGGCTGGCTGGTAGATTACTATTTTGGCAGTTAAACTGCTGTTCAGGAAATACTGTTGAAAACAAAGAAAACCCTGAGAATACTCCATGTGGAGATGGACTGGCCCAAAACCTGTCAGATTGTAACTGCCTACTTTTTTCGCGATAGTGGTCCTTTAATCACCTTAGTATTGTGATCAGCAAAGGTCCCCATACACACACATTACATTTCTAATTGGATTCCCTGCAGATTCGTTCACTCTGATCAAATCAAATGGAAATCAATTCCTTTATATTTCATTGATTTTGACCAAAAATGTATCTAAAGTATCGATCAAACAAGACGTCTTGGTCAATTGGGGGTGGAGCAGGAGTGGTAGATGATTGATAGGCCATAGCGTTGCATTATATCAAACAGTGCAACGTTGGGGTTCGATCAGTTTTCAATAGATTCCCTGCTGGAATCTATTAAAAATGAATGTGCTGTGTGTGGTAGGAATCAATTCCTTCTGAACAGATTCCTTTCAGAAAGGGGCCGATCGCTTTGGAAAATTGGGTAGAAATCTATAATTTTATGGCCAGCTGCATTTTAACCTGATATTCAATTTTAATCCTTTTCCCATAATGCTATTCTCAAATTCCTAGCCTCAACCTAAATTGCCAAAAGCCCTATTTTTTAATCTTTCCTAAGCCCTTTTTTTTTTTTTTTTTTTTTGTAAGTACTTAAACCTAATAACCTGATCTATTAGTATTTCTAACCTCCCCCCCCTTTTCTATGACCGATAACCCTATCCTAACCACGTTGTTGTCATGGGGTGGCTGGAGGTAATGGGCCTAGGGCGGTAAAAAGTACAAATCCGGCCCTGGCCATGCTTACTGACGTTTCGCCCTTTTACACACTAACTGCTATGCCGTTGAGACAATATTTAAACAGCACGCTTGATCAGTATAAGCGATTTTAAATGATTTTAAATGCAGTAATTTTTTTATACCCTGCTATGGCATCATTAAAGTGGTTTTTGTATGTGAAATATGAGACAGTTGGGAAATTATATCTTCTTCATGGAAATCATTAATCACAATTTGTCTCAACTAAAGTAAGTAAGTGATGGTTGTAAAACAGCTATTTGATGCTGTAGTTGAAAGTGTGATGAGATGTAATTTATGGGGACAGATACTAAGGTGTTGATGTTGACTTATAGAGATTCTTATTATATTTCATCAAATTTTTTATTTCATCAAAACTGGTTCCTGTTATGTTATGTTCCTGTTATGTTTTCTTCTAAGAAATATAGGATAAAAAAAGCATAAATTAAGTAATCTAAATAGCACTTGAATATGTATCAGGCACCATTTCCTCTACTCGTACTATACGCAGAATAACATTGAGGTTTTTAGTTTTTGTTTTTTTTATTATTCTGATGTTTCCTGTCGTTTATGATCTAGCATAGATGGCTGATGGCACAATGCTCCACCCTTTCTTTATATAAAAAAAACCAGAATGCTATATAAGTTGAATTGAAAGTGTTACCCCGTCAAACAGAAGGAAGCATTTGCTGGAAGTCAGCTCATCAGAATAAATAATCCACAGTAAGTCTAAAGATTTTTTTCTTTATAAATGCTGGCTATAATGATAACATCTTTTGTCAACAATATTTGTTCAAACTAAATATTTCTGAACAACTTTGGGCCTATGCACTTCAACCGTAGAGGGAACAAACTGCAATCTATTAACACATTGCATTCATACTGTAGTTGTGCTTCATTTTGTATTTTGGTTGTAATACATCTCAGGGTTTCTGAATGCAATACAATACAACCTGCCGTTTTCATTAAAAAATGCAATACAATCATGACTCAACAATAGTAAAACCATTCATCAACACTACTCTGCCTACATTTACAATAGCCACCTGTTGAATTTGGTGCCGGGTATTGGCAATAGGGCTGAGCTTCCGAATCCCTCAGATTGCTGATAGCCGAGTTTGCAATTGAATATTGACTTTCCGTGGTGGAAAACAGTATGCAGAAATTGGAATGTGGACATTGGAATTCCACAGAATACCGTATTACAGACACTTGGAAATTTTAGGCCAATCACAAGACTTGGAAGTATTAAGCCAATCAGAGAATTTGGAAGTGTACCGCTATTGTATACATAATAGCGTATATACACAAAATAAAGTAGATTCCACCAAAAAAAAAAAAAAAAAGCCTTCTCATGGAAATTGAAAAGATGGAAATTGGAAAGACACTTGTAGGAAGGTGGAATTCCGGGAGCATCCAAAATCGGCATTTCACACCACCCCTGATTGGCAATAATTACAATATTGGTTATTTTCGAATACCAATATTTACCTATCTCCTACCAATAACCTCCATCCCAAAGGAAACCCCTATCTATTCAACTAACACCTATCTTCTTTCCCCAGATTACCATCATCTGTACACCTGAGACTACCTATATCTACATGCCTAATATTAACACCCTCTTACCCCTAAAATACCAATATCTATATGCTTAACAATAAAGATTACAGCTATCTACACATATTCTCCTTCCTGCTGCCTTAACACTAAACCTTGTGACTTGACTATGTTGTAGCTAAATTTTGTTTCCATCGCCTCACACTAAACTACCAACCAAACTGATAGTCAACCCCCCCCCCCCCCCAACACACACTACACTACCATCCCTGTCGATAGCACCTTAACCACCCCCAGTGCCTAACCTTAATGCAGCCATGGCACCTAGTTTTAACAGCTAATTAAAAGCCGCGGATAGCTGCTATAAATGTCTAAATAGTGGCTATAAGTGGCTATAAACAGTAAATAGTGGACATAATTGTCTAACACTCCCTATTTTCATTTATAGCCACTAATCGTGGCTTTTAACACTGCCACCTATAGTGTTTTTAACAGGGCGCCTCTGGTTCCTTTTTTACCTGCTATGGTGATTCCTTTGCAATACATTTACTATAAATACATTGGAACACTCTATAGGATGTAGAAAATAAACCTCTACTACACAAAATTGTATGGCCTTTTAATAACTGTTACAAATGATGTCTCAACTAAAGTCTTGTCAATTTGACAATTTTCAATGAAGCTAATAAAAAGTGATGTTTTACAATGTTAAAATTTGATAGCTGGCTGTATTATACATCTAACCCTATACTACATGTGAATTCATATCAATGGCCTGTGGTTATCCAAACTAAAAGCTCATATTTTCTGTAGGAAGGAACATCATTTTTCTTCTTGTTCTTTGCATTACTTTTAAAAAAATGATGAGCAGAAATTACGCATCGTAATTCGCAATTACGCATCATAATCGTAATGTGAAATTTTAGGGGAAAAGTGTAATTAATTTTGTATGTAATTCATAATTACGCATGAATTTGCGAGTACTTTACACGTAAATTCATGCCAAATTTGGCAGTGAATAACAAAGCATACATACAACAAAACAAACATATGTTAAGGGGAAAAATATATTTTTTAATTTTTCAAAAAGACCTTGTAGTTTTTGAGAAAATAGATTTTAAAATGGTTTTTAACCACTTCACCACTGAGGGGTTTTACCCCCTGAGCACCAGAGCAATTTTCACCTTTCAGCGCTCCTTCCATTCATTCGTCTATAACTTTATCATTACTTATCGCAATGAAATGAACTATATCTTGTTTTTTCCCCCACCAATTAGGCTTTCTTTAGGTGGGACATTATGCCAAGAATTATTTTTTTCTAAATGTGTTTTAATGGGAAAATAGGAAAAATGTGGGGAAAAAAATAATTATTTTTCAGTTTTCGGCCATTATAGTTTTTAAATAATGCATGCTACTGTAATTAAAACCCATGAAATGTATTTGCCCTTTTGTCCCGGTTAGAAAACCATTTAAATTATGTCCCTATCACAATGTTTGGCGCCAATATTTTATTTGGAAATAAAGGTGCATTTTTTTCAGTTTTGCGTCCATCCCTAATTACAAGCCCATAGTTTATAAAGTAACAGTGTTATACCCTCTTGACATAAATATTTAAAAAGTTCAGTCCCTAAGGTAACTATTTAAGGTTTTTTTTTCTAATTGTAAATTTTTGAATTTTTTTTTAATTACAAAAAAAAAAAATGGGGAGTGTGGGAGGTAATGAGTTAATTTTTTGTGTAAAAGTCATTTATTTGTATGTAAAAAATGTGTAGGGTGTAGTTTACTATTTGGCCACAAGATGGCCACAGTAACTTTTTGTTTTAATGCGACCTCCAAGCCTCCTTCCGGAAGCTTGGAGGAAGTATAAGGAGGCTAGACACGTGAGTTTTTTTTCACAATGATCGCGCTGCCCATCGGAGAGCAGCGGATCATTGCAGGGCTTAGATCAACGAACGGGAATGGATTTTCCCGTTCATTGATCTCCGGGCGAGCGGGCGGCGGCGTGTTTACTAGCGGCAGGCGGCGTGTTTACAAGCGGGAGCGCGGACAGCGGCGGGAGCGCGGAAAGTACGTATATTTCTCCGTCCCTGGTTGTTAAAGGATGGAAAAAGGGACGGAGAAATACGTACGCGCGGGGGTAAAGTGGTTAAGCTGTCACATTTTTCAGTTTCAAAACTATTTTTAAAATTGAATTTCTCAAAAACTACAAGGTCTTTTTGAAAAAAAAATTTTAACTTGTACCCACTATTCTCCTTAAAGGGGCAATTAAGCCAGGAATAAAAAATCAGTGTTACTTTCCTGGGGCTACCAGCCCCTTCCAGCAGTCCCGTGCCCTCACAGTCACTCATGAAGCTTCCGGTCCGCCACCGCCAGCTAGTTTTATTTTCGCTGACAGGCCGACAGGACACTATTGAGGACGGCAACATGAAGAAGGATACGCGTGGCCAGGCCGCAGTAATCCCGCCAACTCCCTTTCAGGGCCTGTCAGTGAAAATGAAACTAGTTGGCGGCAAGGGACCGGAGGCTCCGTGAGTGACTGCTAGGGCATGGGAGGCTGGAGGGGGCTGTTAGAAGCCCCAGGCGAGTAAAACTGCTTTTTTTATTCCTGGCTTAAGTGTACCTTTAACATATGTTGCAATTTTGGTAGCAACAGCATGTATGGGGGTTTTGCTATTCACCGCCAAAGCCGGCACAAAATTACACATAAATGATGCATAAATTCATGTGTAATTACAAATGATTATACAAAATCAATTGAATTAACAATTTGTAATTATGCATAGGTGTAATTGTGAAAATTTGCGTGTAATTTCACATAATCATAATCAGCTGATTTTGATCACCACTGCTTTTAAAATGCTTTAACCAAAAGTTAATTTTTCAGTGTGTGTATGTGTCTATGCATGTGTGTGTGTGAGCGGGGGGGGGGGGGGGGGGGGTGGCACAAATGGGGTAGAAGGCTCTGAATCATTTGGGCGGGGGTAAAACTGAATGACAGTGTTTGCTCCTTAATTACCGTGCATAATTTTTAATGCATTCAACTACTGTAACCCTCTTTCTAAATTACCCCAGCACTTTTCTTTCTAAATGAAATAAAATAAATAAATAAAATATTTATTCTTAAGAAACCTCTAGAAGGACAGATGTTTGCCAGGTATGGAAAGTTTTACTTTTTGCGTTCTTGTTTTTGTAAAATCTGGGTATTTTGTCTTTACAAAACACTACTGGAATTAAATCTACTTTTTTGCCTGTATTTTTCTCAAGAAGTAAGTAAAAATAAAAGCAAAACCTTAAAATAGATATCCTATTGTTTTAGATAGGTTGTCTAATTTTAGGATATATATATATACATATATATACACATATATATATATATATATATATATATATATATATATATATATATATATATATATATATATACGCAGTGTGGAAGCCATCTTGTGTAACCTTGTGTGGAATCCATCTTGTCTACACTTTATGTCTACTGTGTGTGAAGATGTAAGTAAGCAGCTTGTGAAATACCATCTTATGGAAACTGTAACATTCTATTGACTTTGTAGAGTACAGTTTGAAAAGCAGACATTTGAATAACACCTAGCTAGCTGCCCATTCAGTAGCCCACTAGAATGAGGAAGCTGGCCATTAGTCAGTGCTAAGCTATGGTCATGCAAACACCATATTGTCATATGCAAAAAGGGAACTACCAAAACACCTGAAAAGACCATCTGGGCCCATATGCAATTAACTTTTTCTCCTAGGTGATATTTTTAAACTTGACAATAAATGCATTTTATGTTGGAAAAATATTTTATTGGCACAGTAACCATACACATATTACAACATTTGGTCATATAGACGTATTACAACCAGTTTTGTGCCATTCTGAAAAAAAAAAACAGCTTAGTAGTTAACCTTAGTAGTTAGAAGTTGACTGCAGCTAGTGAAAATTATTACATCAGATTATTAATGCTTGAACTTAATTAAATTAACAAAAAAAGGAAAAAAAGGAAACCAATATAATTAGAACATTCATGTTCATAGTGCAACATTTCTCATAATATATTTTTATAATATCCAGTTTAAGTTCATGTTCTTATGTTCCAGGCTATAGTGCACCATGAGACAGACATTGTATCTAGTGATGAGCGTAATGACCCAATTACGATTACACGAAATTTCACGAAATTTCACGTAATTCACGAAATTACGATTATGGTCGTAATTGAAATTTCATGAATTTCACAAAATCACGTGAAATTTCGTGTTTATGGGGAATTTCATAATTACGATCTTTTTCATAATTACGATCGTTTACGTAACACAAACAAATCAGAATTTCCTGTTTAACACGCAAATTCAACCTTTCTCAAAATTGTGTTTCAGTCCAGAGGCTCCTGATACATTTTAAGCGACAGCACTTGCAGGTACCTTTGTATTATCAGATATTGCAAGGCCCAAAACCAAGTGTCTCAGCATGCATGACCACTAAGTGCATCTTGACAAAGAGCACCTGTCTTAGAAGTGGTTGCAGGTAAAGCTTCCTGATACATTTAAAGCAAAAGCACGTGCAGGGACTTTTGAATTACCAGATATTGCGAGGCCCAAAAACAAGTGTCTCAACATGACAGCTAAGAGCACCATGGCAAAGAGCACCTGTCTTAGAAGTGGCTGCAGATAGAGCCTCCTGATACATTTAAAGCGAAAGCATATGTGGGGGCATTTGCATTATCAGTAATTGCCATCAGTAATTGCAATCAATGAGTGACTTTCCTGAGTTTTGTCATGACCTAAATGTGCATAATTACCATTAGAAACAAAATTACGTTCATTTTTGTAACTAAAATAACTTTGCTTCTATAGAAAACATGAAATTACTAAATTTCGCGTTAAACACGAATTTGCAAGGAAACCCGAAATTATGAAATTGAAATTTTGATTACGGAAGTCCGAATTAGTTTGTATGCCAATCATGAAATTACGAATTTGTGTCATAGCGGCAAAATTGGCATCCGTAATTAAGGAAACACGAAATTTCGAAAATTTCAGTTAAACACTAATTGTATCTATCTGTATTGGTCTGGGTAAGGGCTAATAGAATAAAATCTTAATATATAAATAAATGAATAAAAAATATATACAAATATTATGCAGAAAAGGCTTGGCAAGCTAAATGGGATCAAACCACATACTAGGAAACGCTAGGCTAAATAGGCTGCGCTTGCCTATATATTACAAAGTGGCTGGTCACTAGTATGTAAAAACAACAATGTGCTGAAGTACCTGATTATGAGAGCAGTGGGAGCGTTTAAGAGACAGATAGCATGGAGAGCAGTTGTATGCAAAACGGAAAATTGTATACTCACCTAACGGTAATTTTCCTTTCCTTTCAGGTCCATGTCAGCATACTACGGGGTTAATCATGGCCCTTAACCCTCCAGGACTTGTCAGTATAAATTTTAAGCCCTCCCTTGATAGTGCTTTTTTTGCTAGTCCCAATAATAGACTGTACTACTGGGTGGGCGCTCAGTAAGCTGACATGGACCTGAAAGGAAAGGAAAATTACCGCTAGGTGAGTATACACTTTTCCGTTTTCCTTCCATGTGTATTGCTACAGAAAAAGTGACACCACTTACACAGGTAGCACTTGCAGGTTCTTTTAGATTCCTCCAAAATCAGAGACAAGTAACTAGGTTAACAAGTTTATTGATACAAAATATGATATACAATACCAAGTTATTGGAAAGAAGACAGAGAATAACAACATAACATAACAAGTATCAGTATTATAAACACATCACATCACCTTGTGTTTCCTAGGTGTCCCGCTCAAGGTTGCAGTAACTTCTATCTGTCCTAGAGAGCAACTCTTCCCTCGTGATAGTTTAGAAGTTCCTTAGACGGGAAGCGCAGTCAGACTTAACTAGGTGGCCAGCCCAGCTATGAGTTGAGAGAATTCCGTCGTCTGGAAATAGCAGCTGAGTTTTATAGCTCTCCATCCCATAGACCAACATGGAGCCCCATGTTAGCCTATGGAGTATGATAGAAAAAACGCCTTTTTGACGATCAGCAACTTCAGAACAAGTGATAATGGCTGGAAGTCCACCAATTTAGGCCATATCTCGGTCAGCATACTTCTGATAGATTTATGGCCCCCTTTCATATGTCCATCCGCCCATCTACACAATTAGATATTCACTCCAGAATACAAGTACTAGATTTACGACCCATTAATAAGGTCATAGTCATGCATTATAGCCTAAAAAATATCCTAATGTCCCCTAACTTAATACACTAAGGGGCCATTAGTTCATTAGTAAAGAGTCTTAAGTCTTGGGTCAGATTAGTACATTCTGTATATGCAAGCACCCCCTATAAAGGTGCCTTTTAAGTAACATATGACTCATAGACCCATCTGTGTTAGTTTCCTGATAAACAAGTATTAAAGAAGTCCACCCGACTCAAATGAACCAATATACAGATCTGAATGAAAAGATTCACACAAGATGGCTTACTACACCATTAGTACAATATGGCGCATAAAAGCTATAGCGCTACACCATGTCAGCATACTACGGGGATTTAACTATACTTAAAGCGGACCCAAACCAAACATTTTTTTAATTCAAAATATTTAGTTGCACCACTCTGACACATACAAATATAAATAAAACACTCCTTCAAGCCTATGAGCATTTCAGTGCATGCTTTTCACCCTCCTCTTTGCATAACTAGGGTTATACAGGTGGCAGCCATTAGCAATTCCTCCTTTGCTGGACACCATCTACTCCACCAGTTTGCCAGATTATTTACCGGCAATATGAAAGGAAGGGAGGGGTTTCTCCAATAAATGTAAAATATTTTATATTTGTCATCATGCAGCTGAAAAAAGGCTGCTATTTATTATTATAATTTAGAAAATAGCTTTTATTTCTGAAATCTTGTATTTTTAGTTTGGGTCCACTTTAACTTCACATATAAAGGGAGGGACACATTCTTGCTTAACCAACGTACAGTTTTATTGGCTATATTCATAAAAGAAAAAGATTACAAATGTTTATACAGTTTAACCATTTCAGTCCGCGGGTATTTTTCACCTTTTGCATCAGAGCAATTTTCACCTCCCATTCATTTGCTAATAACTTTATCACTGCTTATCACAATTTGTTGATCTATATCTTGTTTTTTCCACCACTAATTAGGCTTTCTTTGGGTGGTACATTTTGCTAAGAGCCACTTTACTGTAAATGCATTTTAACAGGATTAATAAGAAAAAAATGGAAAAAATTCATTATTTCTCAGTTTTTGGCCATTATAGCTTTAAAATAATCCATGCTACCATAATTAAAACCTATGTATTTTATTTACCCATTTGTCTCGATTATTATACCATTTAAATTTTGTCCTTATCGCAATGTATGGTGCCAATATTTTATTTTGAAATAAAGGTGCATTGTTTCCATTTTGCGTCCATCCCTATTTACAAGCTTATATGTTCTCAGCATCTGTTGTACCTGCCACAAGCTCCTGTAGACCCAGTCTGTATGGATGTGTGCAGCAGGTTAATAACGCTTTAACAGGCAGCTTACTCAATGAATAAAGACTCCTGAGGTGTTTTCCAATGCTTCTTTATGCTTCAAGGTAACAAAGGGTACAAACATCAGGCTTTTTCATAGTCTTTCTAATAGGTAAATTTCCAATGAAGTTACACAGCTCCCTAACTCTGCAGCCTCTACATAACAAATATGCAAAATGGAGTTACAGCAGGAAGAGAAGAGGTGGGAGCTACCAACTAGCAAGAAACAGCAGGGGTGTAAGGAAGATACTAAATAACTGTAACATAACATGAAATAACAACTGCTAGAAAATAAAAGGCTGCGTGGCAGCACACTCCCCGCCTGGTATCATGAGATACCACTACTCAATTATTTTTCTTTTTAACACTGCATGGAGTAAAATGCTATCTAGCATTCTTAACCTAGCCTGCCCACGTCTATTGGCTATCTATGTTAGGGGCTTGAGTGACTCCCTCACATAAGACTGGATCAGAACTTTTAGAAGCAGGCATAATAAGGACAGTCTCAGTGACTGGTCTGAGGAAAGTTTTTGAGTCCCTGTTCTTCACGATCCTGACTTCCACACTTCGGACCCTTCCATCATCACTGGCAATGGCCTTGTGGCGATGTCTGCGGGATTCAAATCAGTCTGGACATAGTTCCATTGTTTAAGTCTACTGATTCTTCTTATCCGTTCCACCCTGTTAGCCACATACACGTAGAATCTTCTTACGCTGTTGCATATGTAGCCAAGTACAATCTTGCTGTCAGTGTAGTACTTAATCTAATCAATTTCAGTGTCCATTTCATTTTGCAGGAATTATGCAACTTCGACTGCTAGGGTTGCACCACACAATTCCAATCTTGGAATAGTATGAACAGGTTTTGGAGCTAACTTGGCTTTTCCTAGTAGGAAACCAACATGGGATCTTCCAGAGGGATCTATGATCTTGAGATAAGCCACAGCCACTATAGCTTCAGTGGATGCATCACAGAAGATGTGAATCTCTTTCCTCTGACCTTTTGAAAGTGAAGTGGGAGAATAGCAGCGTGGAATATTAAGTTCTTCCAAAACCTTCAAGGAGTTTCTCCATTTCTCCCATTTAGGCAGATGGTCTGCTGGCAAAGGGGCATCCCAATCTGTGACTCTCTCAGTAAGCTGACGAAGTATGGATCTCCTTTGGACAGTAACTGGTGTCACAGAGCCTAGGGGATCGTATAGGCTATTGACAGTTGACAGGACTCCTCGTCTGGTGAATGGCTTCTCTGTATCAGAGACCTGTGTCTGAAGTTACATTCCAAAGAAGACCAAGACTCCTTTGCGTGGGTAGGGCATCTACTCCCAAGTCCAAATCTTTCAAATCCTTAGCATGATCTTCTGGATTGAAAGCCTTCATTACTTCACTGCTATTAGACGCAATCTTGTGAAGCCTTAAATTAGCAGTCAACAAGAGCTGTTGAGTTCGTTTTACAAGACTGACAGCTTCTTCAGGTGTTGAGAAGGATTTGAGGCCATCATCTACGTAGAAATCTCTCTCAATGAACTGCCTGGTGTCAGATCCAAATTCTCTTTCTCCTTCCTGCGCTGTTCTTCTCAGGCCGTAAGTTGCCACTGCAGGAGATGGACTATTTCCAAAGACATGGACTCTCATGCGATAATCTATCACCTGATCTTTGATGTCATTGTTGTGGTGCCACAAGAATCGGAGATAATCTCTGTGGTCCTCTCTGACAATGAAACAGTGGAACATTTGTTGGATGTCAGCTGTCACGACAATGGGTTCCTTCCTGAACCACATCAACACTCCTACAAGGTTGTTTGTTAAATTTGGGCCTGTTAGAAGAACATTATTTAAGGAGGTTCCCTTGAATTGAGCACTTGAGTCAAAGACAATTCTGATTTGTCCCGGTTTACGAGGATGCTAGACTCCAAAGGATGGAAGGTACCAGCATTCTTCACCTTCCTTAAGGTCTGGTGCTGGCTCAGCATGATGGTTATCTAGAACCTTCTGCATGAATGCTAGAAAGTGCTCTTGTATCTCAGGCTTGCTACGGAGAGTTCTCTTAAGTGCAGCAAATCTAGCTAAAGCGTGTTCTCGATTGTTAGGGAGAGTAAGCCTTGGTAAATGGAAGGGTAATGGAGCTACTCAACTGTTGGAGTAGTCCTTGAAGAACTCTTCATTCATAATCTTGATGAACTCCTTGTCTTCAATTGAAGGGGCAATCTTGTTGTCATCACAGGTAGTCTGGTACACTGAATCACCAAGGTCCTTGTGAGAAGTAAGCTTGCAAGTAATACTTTGGAGGGCTTGATATGGAACTTCAGATTTGAAATCCAGTCTTTCCTTCACATGATAGTGCAATTTACCTTTCATTGATTGATAGGTACAGTATTTTTCCACATTCGTTTTGTAGGAAGCTACATCCAAGAGCTTGTGCGATTTATCTAAACAGACTTCTCCTATTATCACCCATCCAGGATCAAGTTTTTGAGCATGAGGAGCATCATCTGGACCGTTGCATAACTCTCTTATTTTATGAATTCTGGGAATGTCTCTCCCAAGAAGAATCAAGATCTTCGCATCCTTGTTAAGTGGTGGTATGCAGTCAGCAATGAAGTTCAAATTAGAGTGATATCGTGCAACCTCAGGTGTGGGTATCTCTTCTATGTTGTTCGGTAGCTGATCACATTCAATTAGATTTGGAAGAGGAAACTCTATGTTCTCATATTCTGATGCCACTATGAAACCGTGGGCTATTCTTCCAGAAGTATTGATTTGTCCTGTGCATGTCGGCAAGGTATAGGGCCAAGTCTCTCCATGAATGTTGAATAAGTCAAAGAACTCTGTACTTGCCAATGAGCGATTGCTCTGATCGTCAAGTATGGCATACATTTTTATGGCATTTTGTGGACATCCTTCAGGAAAAACTCTTACAAGACATATCTTGCTGCAAGACTTGTTATAACGCCCTTCTCCACACACCTCGGTACACCTTGTAGTTATGGTGTTGGCATGTTGCTCAGTCTTCTCCCCGCCATCATCTGATGTAGTCTTGGGTTTGCTGTCGGGTGAAGATTTATTTTTGAACAGGTCTGAATGAAGAGCATCCATGTGTTTGGCACTGTTACACAGGGAACATCTGATGGCGATCTTACAGTCTCTAGCTAAATGGTTGGAGGATGCACAACACTTGAAACAGATATTATGTTCCTTGAGAAATGTCTTGCATTCTTCAATAGGCTTGTCCTTAAATGCACGACATATGGCGTGGGAATGTGGTGCATTATGAATGGGACACCGTTGATCAAGATTGCTTGCCTTGGTATCTTCTAAATTAGTGTCTGTGGCTAAGACATTGGATGTGATCGCAGTTTTCCTCACGGCAGTAGGATGCCTTAAGTCCTTCAATTTATTGTTGGTGGCAAAACCCTTTGAAGTAGTAGAAGGAAGGGTGGTTGTGTCTGGATACAAGAAGCTTGGGTCATTCTTGGATCTTGCGATCTTCCTTATGAACTCAGAAAAATAAGAAAATAGGGGAAAGGAAACATGGTGTTCATATTTATACTTTGATCCTATACTAGTCCACTTTCCTTGGAGATGAATAGGCAACTTTGCAACAATAGGATTTACGCCCTGAGCAGTGTCTAAATAGCTAAGGCCTGGCAAACTAGGATCTGACTTAGCAATTTCAAGTTCATGAAGAAGGTCACCTAACTCTCTAAGCTTATGATTGTCCTTAACAGAGATCTTAGGAAAGTCTTTTAGTTTCTGAAGTAAGGCAGATTAAATGACTTCAGGGCTCCCATAGTCTTGTTCCAGACGTTCCCAGGCAGCCTGAAGGCCTGCTTCAAAGTTATAAATGTAGACAGATTTAAGTCTCTTTACTTGTTCTGAAGATTGACGCCCCAACCACCTTATTAGTAAGTCAAGTTCTGCTTGAGGTTCAATGTCCAAGTTCTTGGTTACCGCCTTAAATGTAGATCTCCAACTCCTATAGTTCTCTGGGCGGTCATCAAATCTAGACATTCCAGTAGTAATCAACTCTCGTCGAATCATATACTTGCTGAACTCTGCGATGTCAATAGGTTCAGTTTTTACATCCGCAGGTGATAGTGATGGTGCACCATCTTGGATCACAATTGGTATCTGATGCTGCCTGGAAGGTGGAGAGAAAGGTGTTGCAGATGGGTTCAATCCAGGTATGGGTCTGGCATCAGAAGATCTCTGTGCATTTGAAGTTGAATTGAGCTGTATTACAGGAGGTATAGAGTTCACTCAGTCGTCTTCTGCTGTGCCCTTGTAATCTCTGTCCACATAGGGTTGTGGTGGCACATGAGGTGGATAGGTTGGTACACTTGATCTTGTGGCACACGGTAGTTGAGGAGTGTCTCTGTTGGAAGGTGCGTCTAGTTCGGGTTGCTTCGGTGATGTGTTGCCCTTTGATTGACTTGCTGAATGATTATGAAAAGAATCTCCAACTGTAGGTGAGACTGTATCTTCATGGTTCTGGGTCAAGACAAACTGTAGAGTCCTTTCAACAGGGTCTTGATGGGCAGCCAAGCTAGGACAAGACGCTCCTTCCTCTTCCGATAGAGCTTGTTCTAAGACAAATAGCTCCGCTAAGGCTACTTTCTTCTCTCTTTTCCTCTGAAGGATTTCTAGCTGGGCCTCTGTTTCAGTTTGTATTCTTGCTTGAATGCGTTTAGCTTCAGCTTCCTTGCGTTTAGCTTCTGCCTGTGCTTCAGCTTCCATGAGTTTAGCTTCTGCTTCCTTGCATTTAGCTTCTGCCCTAAAGGCTGCTTCTCTTTCAGAACAGGTGGCTTGAACATGGGCTACTGCAACCTTTTGGCGAGCTTTGAGTATCTGGTCGCTCAGTGTTGACCTAACAGAGCAGGATCGCAATGACTTAGAAGATGCTTTATGATGCGAGCGGGCAGATCTAGATGATTTTCCTGAGTGTCTGGAAGAAGCAGATATAGAGGATGCAGTTTCATGTAGCTGTGCTAATCTACCCTCTATCTTTGTCTTTGCTTCAAGATATGTGCTATATCTTTGCTGGTCCGTAGAAGAAAAGTCCTTTAATTCTAGTGAAGCTTCCTCCGTGCTGGAACGTGACAAAAGGGAAAAGTATTTTTCAGAAAGTCTCTTATAGTTAGGCTACAACTCTGGACCGGAATCACACCAGGAAGGGTTCCTCCGTCATTAGCCATGGTCAGTGGTCACGATGACAGATTTGACCTCCATAACAGATTCTCGCCGGAGACCAACCTGGTGAATCACAGTGAAGGCACCATCAGACTTGCCCTCCATAACGGATTCCTGTTAAAGGATTTAAAGTTGATTCATTACAATTAGGGCCTCAAAAGTCCTCCTGAGTCCTGTATTGTTATTTTTGGTCACTACCTCGGGGCGGGCATGCCTGCCTGCTGTACTCCTTGCCTGGATGTGTGGTGGTAGCCGTTTCTTAGGCTCCAACTCCGGAACGCAATAGAAACCGGATTCCCCGGCCATTACCCGGGCACTGGTCAGTCACCATGGTAGTGATGGTACTGAGACTATAGTACCATCTACAGTTTCACACAATTGAAAAAAAATGGCAAACTTGCCCTCCATAAAACATTCTTGGCAAATACTTTCGACTTGGTTTGTCTTCCGCTGGGTCAAGGGTCCATCTGACCACAGATGCCTGGTCTGCAAAGCACGGTCAGAGCAGGTACAGCATGGGTCTCAGCAGGCTCCCACTTCGGGCCGGAATCCAACCTTGATTCCCCGGCCATTACCTGTGGTGACAATGGCAGACTTGCCCTCCATAACGGATTCCCGTTAAAGGATTTAAAGTCAATTCATTTTGAAAACAGCAGGGCCTCCCGAGTCCCATATTGTTATTTTTGGTCACTACCTCGGGGTGGGCATGCCTACTGCCCTCCTTGCAATGGATGTGTGGTGGTAGCCGACCGTTTGTTAGGCTCCAACTCCGGACCGGAATCACACCAGGAAGGGTTCCCCCGCCATTACCATTGGTCACAATGGCAGACTTGCCCTCCATAATAGATTCTCGTTGCAGGTACTGAACAGTAAGTAGAAAATGTAATGTAAAAAAAATAGATGTAAGCTTTAACAATGGTAGAGAAAGAACCATCGAAAGGTGATAAGGCAGACAGACATTACCTAACCAGACATCACTGAGTGAGGAAGAGCAATCTCACCATGGTTGGCACTGCGCAGTAGTCCACCACGGCCGTCACTACACAAACAGCTGTTTGTGGAGTGTTACACAGTGAGTTTGGTGTGTCAGTGTGAAGCAGTAGACTAATTACACTCAGGGGTGCTTCTGGCCCTTCTGTCACCCCAGGCGGGAAAATCTGTGGCGGCCCCCCCCCCCTTTTTATTTTTGCCAATGAGTGTACTGGGGTGCAAATACTTAAAGGTACCCGTTTGGATGGGCTCCCCTTCCTGGCTATGCTGTGCCTTCTGTTCGTGGCTGACACGTGGCTCCTGAACTGAAGAGAGAGAGAGAGAGATAGGACAGATATAGGGTGAGAGAGAGGGGGGCAGAGATAGATAGATGGAGAGAGAGAAATAGGTATAGGGAGAAAAATAGAAAGATGGGGGGGGGAGATAGATAAATGGATATGGATTGATAGATATATAGGAAGATAGATAGAGTGAGTGTGTGAGAGAGAGAAATATAGGTAGTTATAGGGAGAAGAAGAGAAAGATGGAGGGAGGGAGAGAGAGGGAGGGATGGGTAGATATAGGGAGGGGAATAGAGATAGATAGAAGAGTAAGTGAGTTAGATAGCCAGACGTACTACCAGTCCACACCTGACCTGTCAGAACACAAAACACTGCAGTGCACAGTAACACACTGAGTCACTGTGCACACAGATGCCCATGCTGTGCTTGTTTGCACAGCAGCTACAACCCCCCAGTAATAAAAAGCAATACCTCGCTCTACACACCCAGTCTGCTCTGCCTCTCACATCCTCCCCCACCCGGCCAATAGAAAAAAGAATGCTGCTCCAACTTTCCTTGCTACACAGTCACAGCTCCCCTCGTCCTGCAGCCAGAGCTCAATGAGGCAGAAAGCTGATCCTACATTATTCCCTGGAGACGCGTGACCCAGCCAGCCCCAGAAAACACTGACCGTGAATGTGCAGGCAGAGAGAGCAACTGCCTTCCCGAGTCCCCGCAGCCTCACAGTGCTCTCATGTCACTCACAGGTCACAGAAACCCCACGGAGTTCAACGCTGACTCTACTATTTATGGCTACTCCCTCCCCCTCTTCTTCATGCCCTAACTATTAGCAGGCATGCCGATGCACAAATGCCCCTTACCCACCGGCACATGTTAACGTAACTTCCGTGCAGCGGGGGGCGGAGCTAAAGGTGGAGGCGAGGCAGAGCACATTTGCTCTAATTCTATTGGTGCAGGGGGCGCACGAGGTCGCAGCTATAGCGACTTAGGAAGAAAGGACACCAGCAGGGAATGAATGAGTGCTCCAGGTGCACTACAAGGTCCAGCTGTCACCCCCTGATGGCAAACGGCGCTCCAAGCAGCTGCCTGGTGTGCCTGTGCCTTTGGGCGCCCCTGATTACACTCCCTGATTGATGTACAATTGTGTGTAAAAAAAAAATCAAAAAATTGTCATTTACAGAGATATTTCTCCCAACCAGCATGGGTATGTGTAAAAATACACCACAAAACACATTATACTACTTCTCCTGAGTACGGCGGTACCACATGTGTGGCACTTTTTTGCACCCTAAGTACGCTAAGGGGCCCAAAGTCCAATGACTACCTTTAGGACTTCACAGGTCATTTTGCGACATTTGGTTTCAAGACTACTCCTCACGGTTTAGGGCCCCTAAAATGCCAGGGCAGTATAGGAACCCCACAAATAACCCCATTTTAGAAAGAAGACACCCAAAGGTATTCCGTTAGGAGTATGGTGAGTTCATAGAAGATTTTATTTTTTGTCACAAGTTAGCGGAAAATGACACTTTGTGAAAAAAAAAACGATTAAAATCAATTTCTGATAACTTGTGACAAAAAATAAAATCTGCTATGAACTCACCATACTCCTAACGGAATACCTTGGGGTGTCTTCTTTCTAAAATGGGGTCAATTGTGTGTAAAAAAATCAAAAAATTGTAATTTACAGAGATATTTCTCCCACCCAGGATGGGTATGTGTAAAAATACACCCCAAAACACATTATACTACTTCTCCTGAGTACGGCAATACCACATGTGTGGCACTTTTTTGCAGCCTAACTGCGCTAAGGGGCCCCAAGTCCAATGAGCACCTTTAGGCTTTACAGGGGTGCTTACAATTAGGCACCCCCCAAAATGCCAGGACAGTAAACACACCCCACAAATGACCCCATTTTGGAAAGTAGACACTTCAAGGTATTTAGAGAGGGGCATGGTGAGTCCGTGGCAGATTTCATTTTTTTTGTCGCAAGTTAGAAGAAATGGAAACTTTTCTTTTTTTTTTTTGTCACAAAGTGTCATTTTCCGCTAACTTGTGGCAAAAAATAAAATCTTCTATGAACTCACCATGCCTCTCAGTGAATACTTTGGGATGTCTTCTTTCCAAAATGGGGTCATTTGGGGGGTATTTATACTATCCTGGAATTTTAGCACTTCATGAAACATGACAGGTGGTCAGAAAAGTCAGAGATGCTTCAACATGGGAAAATTCACTTTTGGCACCATAGTTTGTAAACGCTATAACTTTTACCCAAACCAATAAATATACACTGAATGGATTGTTATTTATCAAAGACATGTAGCACAATAAATTTGGACAAAAATGTATACAGAAATTTTACTTTATTTTACAAATGTCAGCACAGAAAGTAAAAAAAATCGATTATTTGAAAAAATTCATGTCTTTTTTGATGAATATAATAAAAACTAAAACTCGCAGCAGCAATCAAATAGCACCAAAAGAAAGCTGTATTAGTGACAAGAAAAGGAGGTAAAATTCATTTAGGTGGTAGGTTGTATGACCGAGCAATAAACCGTGAAAGCTGCAGTGGTCTGAATGGCGAAAAAGGCTCTGGTCCTTAAGGGGCGAAAAGACTGTGGTCCTCAAGTGGTTAAGCAATACCAGTTGCCTGACCATCCTGGTGATTATCTGCCTCTAATACCTTAAGCCATGGACCCTGACCATAGACCATGTACAAGCATGCAACAGATCAGGTGTTTCTGACATTGTCCAATCTGACAAGATTAGCTGCATGCTTGTTTCTGGTGTGATTCAGACACTACTGCAGCCAAATAGATCAGCAGGGCTCCCAGGCAACTGGTATTGCGTAACAGGAAATAAATAGGGCAGCCTCCATATCACTCACACCAGGTTCACTTTAAACTAGTACTCTGTAAGGCCTGGTGCACACCAAAAACCGCTAGCAGATTTTGAAACGCTTTTCTTATTTTTCTGCAGCGTTTCAGCTGGCATTTTGCGGTTTTGTGAAGCGTTTTTGGTGTAGTAGATTTTATATATTGTTACAGGAAAGCTGTTACTGAACAGCTTCTGTAACAAAAACAACTGCAAAACCGCTCTGAACTGCCGTTTTTCAGAGCGGTTTGCGTTTTTCCTATACTTTACATTGGAGGCAGAAACGCCTCCGCAATCCAAAAAATGCCTCACCCCGGGAGTATGCGTTTCAGCAAAACGCCTCCCGCTCTGGTGTGAACCACCCCATTGAGATACATTGACCAAGCGTATCCACAACCGCAAGCGGCTGCAAAAATGCCAAAAAACTCGCTCGGTGTGCACCAGCCCTAAAATAGAAACAGAACTTAATGATTTGCGAATCACATAAACCTTTTATCTAATTAAGTTCTTTAGTGGGTTTTTTTTTTTTTTAATATTCAATTTGAATTTGATGCCATAACATTTAAAAAAGCTGGTTCAGGGGCATGTTGTTTACCGCTGTATTGTGTCACTTCTTCTTTTAACATCACAAATCTGAGGACACCAACTCATGTAGTTTTAAAAGTGTTAGTGCCCAATTTCTGCTGCTTAAAGGGAAGGTTCAGGCAGGAGCTAAAAAAAAATAAAAATACTAATCCACTTACCTGGGGCTTCCTCCAGCCCGTGGCAGGCAGAATGTGCCCTTGCCGCGGCTCCGCAGGCTCCCAGTGGTCCAGGCTGGCTTCCAGGTCAGGCTTCTTCTGTGCTCCAAAATGTGCCTCACTGGGTGCGCTGACGTCATCGGATGTCCTCCGGGCTGTACTGTGCAGGTGCAGAACTACTGCACTTGTGCAGTACAGCCCGGAGGACGTCCGATTACATCAGCGCACACCAATGACACGCACGTTGGAGCGCAGAAGAAGCCTGACCTGGCAGCCGGCCTGGCCAGGTCAGGCACGCCACCGGAGACCACCGGGAGCCTGCGGAGCCGAGGGCACGTCCTGCCTGCCACGGGCTGGAGGAAGCCCCAGGTAAGTGGATTAGTATTTTTATTTTTTTTTAGCTCCTGCCTGAACCTTCCCTTTAAAGGGAACTCAAGGTGAGAGAGATATGTCCTTCTGATTCTGCGTCTCTAATACATTTAGCCATAGACCCTGAAAAAGCATATGTAGATCAGGTACTCTGACTCAGCTGACTCAGGTTTTACCGGATTAGCCATATGCTTGTTCCAGGGTTTTGACTCCGACACTACTTATGCCAGGACTACCAGACAACTGGCATTGTTTACAAGGAAATAAATATGGCAACCTCCATACCACTCTCACCTCAGGTTTTCTTTAATGGTTTGTCATATTTTTGGTTTCAAATGTTACTAGGTTTACACCAACATTTACACTCAACAGTTACCTCTTCCAGGCTCTGGTCTCCCTACAATAGAGCTCCACGTGCTTCCGGTCTTCTGTGTCTCCAGTGCCTCTAGTCAGGAAGTAGAGTGAGCGGTGATGGAGACACAGAAGACCGGCAGCACATGGAGCTCTATTGAATGGAGACCGAAAGAGGTGAGTTGTCAGTGTAGCCTGTGCCCACTGCTGGCAAAGCTGTGCAATAGAGGGAAGTACAAATTAGAAAATAAAAGCGAATACTAGACTCACCCCTAGCAGAAGCACACTTTTTCTTCTACTTTTCTGTTTACTTTTATAGGAACCCGTCTTTTATATCTGACGATATGGATGAGGATAATGAAGAATGTGCCATTTGTTCTAACGATTTTGGGAAGCTTTTCCCTCTTCAATGTGGACATTCATTTTGTGAAGACTGCATTAGGCGACTTAACCTCAAATGTCCTATGTGTCGAGCACCATTCAAGCTGCAGAGTGTTGAAGTGGAATCACAGGTAAGGCATAACCTTCCAGAATTTACTGAAAGAAAAGGCATATGCCTTCACATTAACCCCTTCGCGACTGGCTGCCTACCTCCCCCCCCCCCCCCGCCCTTTAAGGTCCAAGCATTTTACATGCGGGGGAGGGGGCGCATTTGTGGGGGTCAGGCAGCCGGATCCCTGCTGGGGTTTGCTGGGCTGTGTGTCCCCTTTCGCCAGCTGCCTTTACACACCTCCCAGGCTCCAGCGATGAGCAGCTCTGGACCCCTCCGGTCTCGCTGGCTTCCCCGCTCATACTGACGCTAAGTTCTGGGTCGCAGCTTGATGCCATAAAAAAAAAAATGCACCAACTGTGTGTATATGTATATGTATATATATATATATATATATATATATATATATATATATATATATATATATATATATGTATATACATATATATATATATATATATATATATATATATATATATATATATATAGATATAGATATAGATATAGATATATAGATATATATAGATATATATATATATATATATATATATATATATACATAGATATATATATATATATATATATATATATATATATATATATATACATACATATATATATATATATGTATGTATATATATATATATATATATATATATATATATATATATATATATATATATATATATACATACATATATATATATATGTATATATATATATATATATATATATATATGTATATATATATATATATATATATATATATATATATATATACATACATATATATATATATGTATATATATATATATATATATATATATATATATATATACATACATATATATATATATATATATATATATATATATATATATATATATATATATATATATATATATATATATATATATATATATATATATACATACATATATATATATATATATATATATATATATATATATATACATATATATTACACACTAGCTGATGACCCGGGTATGTATTGTCGGCAGATTTCCACACAATATGCAACCAGATTGTCGGCAGATTTCCCCAAAAAAATGCAACCAGATTGTCGGCAGATTTCCCAAAAAAATGCAACCAGATTGGCGGCATATTTCCCAAAAAATGCAACCAGATTGGCGGCAGATTTCCCCACAAACTGCAACCAGATTGTCAGCAGATTTCCACACAATATGCAACCAGATTTTTGGCAAATTTCCCCACGAAATGCAACCAGATTTTTGGCAGATTTCCACACAATATGCAACCAGATTTTTGGCAGATTTCCCCACAAAATGCAACCAGATTGTCGGCAGATTTCCCCACAAATTGCAACCAGATTGTCGGTAGATTTCCCTACAAATTGCAACCAGATTGTCGGCAGATTTTCCTACAAATTGCAACCAGATTGTCGGCAGATTTCCCCACAAATCACAACCAGCTTGTCGGCAGATTTCCTGACAAAATGCAACCAGATTGTTGGCAGATTTCCCCACAAAATGCAGTATATGTAGCCAGGTCTATAGTGGGCTAACATTAATTACCTGAAGGGAGGGTGGTTGGGCAGGCTGGCACACTATTTGCGGTGCAGGCACTGCACTGGGTAGGCAGTTAGGTAGCGGGGTGGGAGGGTAGACAGATAGGTAGACGGGTGGGAGGGTAGGCAGATAGGTAGATTGGTGGGCAGTTAGGTAGCTGGGTGGCAGGGTAGGCAGATAGGTAGACGGGTGGGAGGGTAGGCAGATAGGTAGCCAGGTGGGCAGTTAGGTAGCTGGGTGGCAGGGTAGGCAGATAGGTAGACGGGTGGGAGGGTAGGCAGATAGGTAGCCAGGTGGACAGTTAGGTAGCTGGGTGGCAGGGTAGGCAGATAGGTAGATGGGTGGGAGGGTAGGCAGTTAGGTAGCAGGGTAGCTGGGTGGCAGGGTAGCTGGGTGGCAGGGTAGGCAGATAGGTAGCCAGGTGGGCAGCTAGGTAGCTGGGTGGCAGGGTAGGCAGATAGGTAGACGGGTGGGAGGGTAGGCAGTTAGGTAGCAAGGTAGGCAGATAGGTAGCTGGGTGGCAGGGTAGGCAGTTAGATAACTGACAAAAACCAATACCCTATAATGCATATAACCATAAGCAAACCAGGTGGGCACAAGCACTGGTCAAACATATAAACCAAGAAAAACCACACACTACCAGTATATGCTGTTCAACCACCTGCTATTTATTAAAGTGAAATTGTTGTTTTTTTCCTTTAAAAATTAGAAAAGGGGGTTTGCAAGGCAAAAATTGAATCAATAATGGACAATAAATGTTACATATAAATATATGCACACAGGCTATCCCAAAAGGCAATAGTAGCCAAAAATTGTCCCAGCTGCAGACTCCCAAAGTGACTGCACACAATCCAAACATAGTACATGTTACATGATAAGTATTACTTTACCAATATTGCACAAAGGACAAAATGGGCCCGGTTGTATATATTAAATAACCATAGGGTGGTAATGACCCACCTAAAACTCCAAGCTCCTGAATTGCCCCATGTGCAACATAGTGTCAATAGGGATGCTCGCTGGATTCCACAGAATTCTTAATTCCGCGATTCCGGCCGGAATTAGGTCAATTCCGATTCCGGCGGTCGAAACGGTATTGCTAAACCTCTAAAACGGAATTCCGCGGAAAATCTTTTATTTCCGCTGAATTTTCCGGAAAAGAAAATCCTCCTCCTCCTTTCAGGGAATTGTAGTTTTTCAAAAGCCAGCTTACATACCATGGCTGGGAATTGAACCCAGGTCTCAGTGTGTGTTAGGTAACTGACTTAACCACCATACCAACAACACTACATGCTGAAGCCAGCCTAGCATGTACCATTATGCTCAATCCAAGAGAAAAATTAGCATGCCAAAAACCAACTCACTGTGGCTGGGAATTGAACCTAGGTCTCAGTGTGTGTTAGGTAACTGACTTAACCGCTATACCAACAACACTACATGCTGAAGCCAGCCATTATGCTCAATCCAAGAGAAAAAGTAGCGTGCTTAAGGATTTGTAGCATGTCAAAAACCAACTCACTGCGGCTAGGAATTGAACCCAGGTCTCAATGTGTGTTAGGTAACTGACTTAACCGCTATACCAACAACAACACTACATGCTGAAGCCAGCCTAGCATGTACCATTATGATCAATCCAAGAGAAAAAATAGCTTGCTTAAGGATTAAAACACATACTCCTTCAGGATATGATGCTTATGATTGTCTCAGTCTCCTTTTATGTTTAATCCAAAAAGCAAGCACAAGGAATAAATTATCGAAAATCTCCTTATCAATCATCCACTGTTCATAAAACACATATTCCATCCGGCTTCCGCTTAACTCTAATCTGATACTGCAGATAAACTGTATGTATCATCTGGTGCAAAAGTCCTTAGTTCTGGACCATCTAGCAGCAAGTTGCACAGTTGAAAACTCAATTGAATGTATGTCCATAACATAGTTACCACCTCCCTCATGCGATCGCTCCGATGCATTGTCCACGGACAGCCATTCAGGCCCAGCTAACCGCAGACTACATGTAGTTTTCACTGCGGGAGTACCCGACTGTTTAGGCAAGACTTGGGGCCTGATTTGTTTCAGCTTTCACGGCATCCGTACGTTTATCGTATCCTGTTTGTTGGGCACCATGCTGTGATCCGGTGGGAGGGCATAGGGGGGCGGGAAGCTCCACAGCGCGTGACGCAGGCCTACGTTTCGCCCCGCCCAGGGACTTCCTCAGGACGTACTGCGCAGTACATCCTCAGGAAGTCCCTGGGCGGGGCGAAACCAGCTGACAGTCTGAAAGGCAGTGTGGACTCCAGTGTGGATGACTACAATGCAAAATACGTACCTTCGGTCGGGAAAAATGTACTCTCGGCAATCTTTGTATTAAGAGAGTACCTGTTCACTTAACCATCTAACATGAGGATAAGTGGCTGAATATGGACTGTGTAGTATTGTCTCATATTGTGACCCGTGTAGTGAGGATGATGTTACCTGTGTTGGCTCTCCCTTTTCTGGGATCGCTGTCCCCACCCTTTTTGTCACCTGAAAATGTGTCTGGATCTCGATTTTTACTTGTTGTTCCGAGAACCAAACCCTTCTGCTTTCCAGCCTTTACGTGTGTATAGTGGTCTCAGAGACACCTCCCGTTGGTTGCTCCAGAGTGTGATATTGTTCCCTGCCTCTCTCCTGGAGGGGCAGTGATGCTTACTACTCGTTTCTCTCTAGTCTAAAACCATCTCACTCTGGAAAACCGAGACAAGGTGACCAGGGATGCTCAGCAGAGCTCGAATATTCGAGTAGCTCGAATATTCGAGCTCTTTTTCAGCTATTCGAGCTCGGTATTCGAGCTCGAATAGCTGCAGCTATTCGAATGGGCTATTCGAGTGAACTCGAATAGCCCACTCACTATTCGCGCTATTCGAGCAAACAGCGCTATTCGAGCTCGAATACCGAGCTCGAATAGCGTCATAGCCCAGATTGATGTCCTTAGAGCCAATCAGAGGGCTCCCAGGCCCTCTGCCGGCAGCCAATCACAGAGGGGGACCCTGGCCAGCCCCTACCCTATAAATAGCGGCCGCCATGTTCGGTTTTTCCGTCCTTGCTTGAGACTTGTACAGAGAGAGATCTGCTCCTTTGTGCTTTGGCTTAGCAAGTGCTCTATTGTGGTCAATCACCTAGCGTTTTTGCTCACATACACCTGCTATATACACCTATATTGTTGTTAGCTAGATAGAGATTGTATTTTAGTTAGTAGCTTGTGTGTCACATAGAGACAGCTGCTGCTGCAGGCAAGCTTACACAGCTTTAGGCCTCAGGGCCTTGCCTGTGTGGGCAGCTGTCCTCCTGTCCTCTGTTAGTTTATTTCTCATCTATACCAGTGTTTCTTCTGTGTATTCTACCCTGTCTTGTCCTTTACTACTGAGTGATTATTGTATTTTGTAGTTATACTGCACTAGGACACTCACTGTCACTGTTCATAGCTCCTGCGTGTGTGTGTGCGTGCACTGTCTGTAGAGTACACAGTATTCCCTTCTACTGAATCATCTGATTAGTACTGAATCTGATTATTGTATTTTCTAGTTGTACTTACTGTACTAGGGACACTCAGTCACTGTTCATAGGCTAGCTCCTGCGTGTGTGTGTGCGTGCACTGTCTGTAGTGTACAGTACACACTCTATTCCCTTCTACTGAATCATCTGATTAGTGATTACTACTGATTATTGTATTTTCTAGTTGTACTGTACTAGGGACACTCACTGTTTATAGGCTAGCTCCTGCGTGTGTGTGTGCGTGCACTGTCTGTAGTGTACACACACTCTATTTCCTTATACTGAATCTGATTACTACTGATTATTGTGTTTTCTAGTTAGTGTACTAGGGGACACACTCACTGTTCACTGTTCACACTTACTGATTACTGATTATTGTATTTTGTATTTGTACTGTACTAGTAATCACTTAGCGATGTAATCACTTAGTGATTAGTGTCACCTCACCCACCAACCCACTCCATTAAAGAACCCCACTTTTTCACCCGCCCATTTAAAAAACTTTTTGGTTTACGCCCAAAACATCTAAGATGTCTGGAAGTGGCAGCCAGCGCGGTTTGGGCAAGGGGAAGGGCAGCAAGGGAATCAGGAGGAGAGGGAGCAGCATTGTGGCAAGCCGCGCCACCATGCACAGTTCCGCAGCAGCAGCAGCTGTGTCAGTGGCTAACATTCCGCCTATAGCCACTGGCCGTGGACGCCTTTGGCGCCCAGCAGGAGCATCTGCAACTCACGCTGCAGAGACACAGCAGCAGCAGCGTGTAGTACCTGCTCCTATTTTCCTCCAGCCGTGTCGGAAACGTCCCATTGAGGAAAAGGATGCAGCCACTGTGATGCAACTGATGACGGAGGATGAGCAGCCCGCCATCAGCTCTGCATCCGAGGCCTCCACCCTCACCACCACCACCACCCCTGTTCGCAGCAGCCGCCCAGCAGGGCCTGGGAAGGAGGCCAGTTCACCGTCAGTTGGCGACCTGTCATTCAGCAGTCTTTTGACACCAGGCATCATGAGTCAATTGTCTGCTGTTGTTGGCGATTTTGAGGAGGAGATGCTGATGGGCACTTTGGGGGAGGAGGGATTGGACAGCAAGACTGTGGCGACAGTCAAGCAGCCCATCTATGCATCAGGAGAGGAGTTTGGGGGGGTCATCATCCCAGCAGGACATGTTTCAGGAGGGGGAGGATGATGATGATGATGACAGGGTGACAGACAAAGACTGGGTGCCACCAGCTCCTGGGGATGTCATCATCAGCAGCTCTGAGGAGGAGGAGGAGGATGCGCTTGTGGGCCTTGCATGGAGGCGCATCATTGCAAGCATTGGCAGCAGTAGGCAGGTCCCACAGCCTGCTGGTGTCTCAGGCTCAGCAGCAGCAGCAGCAGCATCTGCCAGTACCACCACCAGCCGCACCCAAGCCCCCCCCCCCCCCCCCCCAACCACCACAGGGAGACAGGCAGCAGCGGCTCCAGACTGTAGGGGTTTTTTCATGTCACGAATCTGGCAATTTTTCACCATGCCCACAGTTTACAGCAAGTACGCCACTTGCAACCACTATCAGCGGAAGTTGAGCAGAGGTGCAGACCCCTTAAAGTTCAGCACCAGCTCTCTTATCAACCATCTTGCTGCTAAACATTACCACCAGCATGAGGAGTTCCAGAGGCTGAAGGCATCTGGTGCTGGCAGTGGCACCACACCCATCACTGCACAGCCTTCAGCAGCAGCAGCAACAGCAGCCACCTGCCCTCCTGCTCCTCCAGCACCACCAGCAGGAGTGCGGAAACGCACTGCTCCTCCCCCTCTGCAACTCCTGCCGCCGACACTGAGGCCTGTTCTGGCAGCCAGTCCTCAGTGGCCTCCTCTGCTGTCTCCGCTGATTCCCGTGCTAGCAAAAGGCGACGCCAGAGCCTTTTGAGCGAGTCCTTCCAGGGGGTGGTTAGGGCTCTGCCTCCCAGCAGCCGTCGCGTGCGGCAGCTGAACGGTTTGCTGGCACGGGCCATGTGCTCCCAACTCCTGCCGTACACACTCGTGCAGGAGGGGAGCGACATGCGTGCGCTGCTTGCTTGTGCAGCCCCAGACTGGCAGCTCCCCAGCAGACACTTCTTCGCCTGCCAGGTCATGCCTGCACTGCACCTCTTTGTGATGGCCAATGTGGAGCGAGGGCTGGAGCACGCGGTTGGTGAAAGGGTCCACGTCACCATGGACTCCTGGAGCAGCCGCTTCGGGACAGGCCGCTACCTGTCCTTCACTGTCCACTGGGTCAGCTTGGTGGAAGGGGGTGAGGATGGGAGAGCAGCAGCGGGCACAGCAGCAGCAGCAACACAGTGGGTGGTGCCGACCCGTAGGGTCAGGGGAACTGCAGCAGGTTCCTCCGATCCTCTGCCATCCTCCGGCACACCTGGCCAAACCCCCCGCCTCAGCAGCAGCGTGAAGCCACGCCACTGCCAAGCGCTGCTGCAGTTGGTCAGCCTTGGGAAGACCAAACTGACGGCAACCCATGTGTTGGCCAAACTCCAGGAGCAGGAGAGGATTTGGCTGACCCCCAGAGGCCTCAGAGTCGGAGAGGTGGTGGCCGACAATGGGGCCAATCTGGTTGCCGCAATCGACAGGGGAAACCTGACCCACATCCCCTGTCTTGCCCACGTGCTGAACCTGGTGGTGCAGAAGTTCTTGCGCACCTACCAGTGGATGGGCGAACTGCTGGAAACGGCAAGGAATGTTGTGCGTCACTTCCGGCGCTCGCCTGCAGCCTCTGCGAGCCTGGAAGACGTGCAAAAGGAGCTGGAGCTGCCACGCCATTGGCTGATCCTTGACGTTCCAACTCGCTGGAACTCCACCCTGGCGATGTTGGAGCGTCTGGTTGAACAGAAGCACGCTGTCAACCAGTACCTTGCCCTGGCCACTGTGTCCGCCGCTCAGAAAAGGGACAAGACCAGCAACATCCCGTCCATCGTCCCCGATGACGACTGGGGGCACTTGCAGCAGGTGTGCTTAGAGCTGGCTCCCTTTCTGCAGGCCACCAACATGGTGAGCAGGGACCATGCTATGGTGTGCGAGTGGGTGCCCCTGGTTTGTCTGCTGAACAGGGCCCTCGATGCTTTGCTGGAACAGGGAGCGGCAGCCTTGGCCCAGCAGGAGCGGCATGCAGCTGCACAGTCCACCTCTGAGGGGGAGGAGGAGGAGGACTTGGTGGAGGTCCCTGACCTTGCTGCTGATGAGGGGGATCAGCACAGTGCAGCTGAGTTGGTGCGGGGGTGTAGAGAGGATGAGGCGGCAGAGGAGGAAGATGAGGACAGCACTGCCGTCAATGTGCCAGCACACGTGGCCCGCCTCTTCCCAATGGCAGCGCACATGCTGACGTGTCTGCGCAGGGACCCCAGGGTGATCCAGATGAAGCAGAGGGAGGACATCTGGATCAGCATGATGTTGGACCCGCGCCTCAAGGGGAAGTTGAGCCAGTTCCTGCCTCCTGCAGGAGGAGACCCAGCGCAACAAATAAGGAGCTTGCAGCAGGCCCTTGTTGAGTGCTTGGAGGAAGCCTTCCCCCAGCCTTCCACCCCCACTGTCCAGCCAGCACAGAGGCAGCAGCAGGTGCCTGCATCCAGCAGCAAGCGCCCCACAGACCTGCTGTCTCTCAGCAACGAGCTCTACAGGACTGTAGAGGCTCCAGCAGTGACTAGAGAGGAGGTGCATGCAGCAGCATCCTCCTCCGGTCACAGCCAGCGCCTGACCCGCATGGTGGCTGACTACATGGGGTCCTACAGCGGGCTTGACAGCGATACCCCTGTTGATCCCATGGAGTATTGGGTCAAGCGCCTGGAGTTCTGGAGCGAGCTGGCGCAGTACGCCCTGGAAGTGCTGTCCTGTCCCCCTTCCAGCGTGCTGTCCGAGCGCTGCTTCAGTGCAGCTGGTGGCGTGGTCACCGAGAAACGCTCACATCTGTCTCACAAGTCTGTGGACAGACTGACGTTTCTCAAGATGAACCAGGCGTGGGTGGAAGGTGAGTTCCTGGCCCCTGTTGTCGGCGAGAGGGGGACATGAACTGGCTGCCGGAACCATCGTTAATATGCTTTACCACCCTTTACCACCTCCTGGCTCCTGCTCACTACTAAGCCAGCCTGGTTCAGTTTGACTATTACGTCGCCTGTAGCCACACATTTTACACCTACAGTGGGCTGCTGTGTACTGCCCTTCTGCTGTCTGTCTGTGTTTCCCACTGCCAGGGTACACAGATTTACCTTCTGCTGCCACTCTGCCACCAGCTATTACGTCCAACAATAGCTATCTGTTAAATTTGCCTTTAAAAAAAAAATAAATAAATAAAAAAAAACAATAAAAAAAAAAGGTTTAATTTTTCTGAGGTGCCCGGGTTGAAAACTGTGTTGTCCCAGTTGTGTATTGGACACGATGTGGGCTGCACGACCGCTGTCTGGGACCTCCAGCTGTGTTTATTTACAGCCCTGGTATCACCGCTAGGTACCAGGGCTGTTATGTCACGCTGCCTACCTGCTGCCACACTCACACTACTCTTCCATTCCTCCTGCTGCTGCTGCTGTCTGTCTGTGTTTCCCACTGCCAGGGTACACAGATTTACCTTCTGCTGCCACTCTGCCACCAGCTATTACGTCCAACAATAGCTATATCTGTGTAATTTGCTGTAAAAAAAAAAAAAAAAAACATTAAAAAAAAAAAGGTTTAATTTTTCTGAAGTGCCCGGGTTGAAAACTGTGTTGTCCCAGTTGTGTATTGGACACGATGTGGGCTGCACGACCGCTGTCTGGGACCTCCTGTTGTGTTTATTTACAGCCCTGGTATCACCGCTAGGTACCAGGGCTATTATGTCACGCTGCCTGCCTGCTGCCACACTCACACTACTCCTTCATTCCTCCTGCTGCTGCTGCTGTCGGTCTGTGTTTCCCACTGCCAGGGTACACAGAATTACATTCTGCTGCCACTCTGCCACCAGCTATTACGTCCAACAATAGCAATATCTGTGTAATTTGCTGTAAAAAAAAAAAAAAAAAAAATTAAAAAAAAAAATGTTTAATTTTTCTGAGGTGCCCGGGTTGAAAACTGTGTTGTCCCAGTTGTGTATTGGACACGATGTGGGCTGCACGACCGCTGTCTGGGACCTCCTGTTGTGTTTATTTACAGCCCTGGTATCACCGCTAGGTACCAGGGCTATTATGTCACGCTGCCTGCCTGCTGCCACACTCACACTACTCCTCCATTCCTCCTGCTGCTGCTGCTGTCGGTCTGTGTTTCCCACTGCCAGAGTACACAGATTTACCTTCTGCTGCCACTCTGCCACCAGCTATTACGTCCAACAATAGCTATATCTGTGTAATTTGCTGTAAAAAAAAAAAAAAAACATTAAAAAAAAAGGTGCCCGGGTTGAAAACTGTGTTGTCCCAGTTGTGTATTGGACACGATGTGGGCTGCACGACCGCTGTCTGGGACCTCCTGTTGTGTTTATTTACAGCCCTGGTATCACCGCTAGGTACCAGGGCTATTATGTCACGCTGCCTGCCTGCTGCCACACTCACACTACTCCTCCATTCCTCCTGCTGCTGCTGCTGTCGGTCTGTGTTTCCCACTGCCAGGGTACACAGATTTACCTTCTGCTGCCACTCTGCCACCAGCTATTACGTCCAACAATAGCTATATCTGTGTAATTTGCTGTAAAAAAAAACCATTAAAAAAAAGGTTTAATTTTTCTGAGGTGCCCGGGTTGAAAACTGTGTTGTCCCAGTTGTGTATTGGACACGATGTGGGCTGCACGACCGCTGTCTGGGACCTCCTGTTGTGTATTTATGGGCTGGTGCCACCGCTAGGTACCACAGCCTATTATGTCTCGCTGCCTGCCTCATTGACTGCCTGCTGCCACACAATCATCCTTCTCCTGCTGCTGCTGCTGAATTTACCTCCTGCTGTCTGTGTGTTTCCACTGCCAGGGAGCACATACAATGGCGCTTCCACCATGCGCCACCAGCTATTTATTACGCTCAAAAATAGCTGCATTTCTTTAAAAAAACGAAAAAAATATATATACTTTTTAATACTTTGTGATATTATTTTTAGAGGTGTCCGGGTTGAAAACTGTGTTGTCCCAGTTGTGTATTGGACATGATGTGGGCTTCACGACCGCTGTCTGGAACCTCATGCTGTGTATTTACGGCCTGGTACCACCGCTAGGTACCACAGCCTGTTATGTCTCGCTGCCTGCCTCATTGACTGCCTGCTGCTACACAATCATCCTCCTCCTGCTGCTGCTGCTGAATTTACCTCCTGCTGTCTGTGTGTTTCCACTGCCAGGGAGCACATACAATGGCGCTTCCACCATGCGCCACCAGCTATTTATTACACTCAAAAATAGCTGCATTTCTTTAAAAAAATGAAAAAAATATATATACTTTTTAATACTTTGTGATATTATTTTTAGAGGTGTCCGGGTTGAAAACTGTGTTGTCCCAGTTGTGTATTGAACATGATGTGGGCTTCACGACCGCTGTCTGGAACCTCATGCTGTGTATTTACGGCCTGGTACCACCGCTAGGTACCACAGCCTATTATGTCTCGCTGCCTGCCTCATTGACTGCCTGCTGCCACACAATCATCCTCCTCCTGCTGCTGCTGCTGAATTTACCTCCTGCTGTCTGTGTGTTTCCACTGCCAGGGAGCACATACAATGGCGCTTCCACCATGCGCCACCAGCTATTTATTACGCTCAAAAATAGCTGCATTTCTTTAAAAAAACGAAAAAAATATATATACTTTTTAATACTTTGTGATATTATTTTTAGAGGTGTCCGGGTTGAAAACTGTGTTGTCCCAGTTGTGTATTGAACATGATGTGGGCTTCACGACCGCTGTCTGGAACCTCATGCTGTGTATTTACGGCCTGGTACCACCGCTAGGTACCACAGCCTATTATGTCTCGCTGCCTGCCTCATTGACTGCCTGCTGCCACACAATCATCCTCCTCCTGCTGCTGCTGCTGAATTTACCTCCTGCTGTCTGTGTGTTTCCACTGCCAGGGAGCACATACAATGGCGCTTCCACCAGGCGCCACCAGCTATTTATTTCGCTCAAAAATAGCTGCATTTCTTTAAAAAAACGAAAAAAATATATATACTTTTTAATACTTTGTGATATTATTTTTAGAGGTGTCCGGTTTGAAAACTGTGTTGTCCCAGCTGTGTATTGGACATGATGTGGGCTTCACGACCGCTGTCTGGAACCTCATGCTTTGTATTTACGGCCTGGTACCACCGCTAGGTACCACAGCACAGCCTATTATGTCTCGCTGCCTGCCTCATTGACTGCCTGCTGCCACACAATCATCCTCCTCCTGCTGCTGCTGCTGAATTTACCTCCTGCTGTCTGTGTGTTTCCACTGCCAGGGAGCACATACAATGGCGCTTCCACCATGCGCCACCAGCTATTTATTACGCTCAAAAATAGCTGCATTTCTTTAAAAAAACGAAAAAAATATATATACTTTTTAATACTTTGTGATATTATTTTTAGAGGTGTCCGGGTTGAAAACTGTGTTGTCCCAGTTGTGTATTGAACATGATGTGGGCTTCACGACCGCTGTCTGGAACCTCATGCTGTGTATTTACGGCCTGGTACCACCGCTAGGTACCACAGCCTATTATGTCTCGCTGCCTGCCTCATTGACTGCCTGCTGCCACACAATCATCCTCCTCCTGCTGCTGCTGCTGAATTTACCTCCTGCTGTCTGTGTGTTTCCACTGCCAGGGAGCACATACAATGGCGCTTCCACCATGCGCCACCAGCTATTTATTACGCTCAAAAATAGCTACATTTCTTTAAAAAAACGAAAAAAATATATATACTTTTTAATACTTTGTGATATTATTTTTAGAGGTGTCCGGGTTAAAAACTGTGTTGTCCCAGTTGTGTATTGGACATGATGTGGGCTTCACGACCGCTGTCTGGAACCTCATGCTGTGTATTTACGGCCTGGTACCACCGCTAGGTACCACAGCACAGCCTATTATGTCTCGCTGCCTGCCTCATTGACTGCCTGCTGCCACACAATCATCCTCCTCCTGCTGCTGCTGCTGAATTTACCTCCTGCTGTCTGTGTGTTTCCACTGCCAGGGGGCACATACAATGGCGCTTCCACCATGCGCCACCAGCTATTTATTACGCTCAAAAATAGCTGCATTTCTTTAAAAAAACGAAAAAAATATATATACTTTTTAATACTTTGTGATATTATTTTTAGAGGTGTCCGGGTTGAAAACTGTGTTGTCCCAGTTGTGTATTGGACATGATGTGGGCTTCACGACCGCTGTCTGGAACCTCATGCTGTGTATTTACGGCCTGGTACCACCGCTAGGTACCACAGCACAGCCTATTATGTCTCGCTGCCTGCCTCATTGACTGCCTGCTGCCACACAATCATCCTCCTCCTGCTGCTGAATTTACCTCCTGCTGTCTGTGTGTTTCCACTGCCAGGGAGCACATACAATGGCGCTTCCATCATGCGCCACCAGCTATTTATTACGCTCAAAAATAGCTGCATTTCTTTAAAAAAAAACATATAGAAGAGAAATAAGTGAAGAAGAAGAAGACGATATAGAAGAAGAAGAAGATATAGAAAAAGAAGAAGACGAAGAAGGAGAAGAAGAAGAAGATATAGAAAAAGAAGAAGAAGAAGAAGAAATAGAAAAATAATAATAAGAAGAAGATATAGAAAAAGAAGAAGAAGAAATAGAAAAATAATAATAAGAAGAAGATATAGAAAAAGAAGATATAGAAGAAGAAGATGAAGAAGAAGATGAAGAAGAAGATGAAGAAGAAGAAGATGAAGAAGAAGAAGATGAAAAAGAAGAAGATGAAGAAGAAGATGAAGAAGAAGATGAAGAAGAAGATGAAGAAGATGAAGAAGAAGAAGAAGAAGAAGATGAAGAAGAAGAAGAAGAAGATGAAGATGAAGAAGATGAAGAAGAAGAAGAAGATGAAGAAGAAGAAGAAGATGAAGATGAAGAAGAAGAAGAAGAAGATATAGAAGAAGAAGAAGAAGATATAGAAGAAGAAGCTATAGAAGAAGAAGATATAGAAGAAGAAGAAGAAGATATAGAAGATAAAGAAGAAGAAGAAGAAGTATATACAGTACTGAACAGAATTTTGGACACAACTTCTCTTTCCACCTTTTTTTTTTTTTTTTAAAGGAACACCCCCACATAATCACTTACTGTTGTTACTTGGAAAAAAAGATGTTTCTTGCATCATTCACCCCCAAAACAAGTGTTGGAAGCTATTTAAGGCCAATTCGAATAGTCAGCTCGAATAATGAGCTCAAATACCGACTCGAATAGTGAGCTCGAATTCCGAGGTCGAATCGAATAGTAAAAAATATTCGACTCGAATATTCGACCGAACTCGAATAATTTACTATTCGAATTCGACCTAACTCGAATAATAAAAAGGGGTATCCGAGCATCACTGAAGGTGACCCTGTACCACGCTTCACCTTTTGCATATACCCAGTGTAGTGCAATGTACCTTTTAACCAGACTTTGGATCGGTGTCTGGGCTGGGAGAGCATGACATTCAGGAGTAGCTTTTAGCTTCCGTTAATAACATTCTTCCAGCACACTTGACCCTTCATACCTTTTGCCAACATTGTGCCATGAAATTGGCTTCTATCTGGCACCAATGATCCTTTTCTCCTACCCGACTGGGTCCGTACTGACCACTCTGGGCAGGGCAAAAGGATCAGTACCTTTTCCTCCTAACATGAACTTGCTTGGGCCTTATGTTCTCATTAACCTCTCATTGTCCATGCGAATGTCTTTTCTCGTCGATCTTTTAGGACGACATGGCCACCTATGATCACCATCAGCATGGTACTTTTCATTATTAAAGCACCTCCTTTGGAACATATGCATTTTGGATTATGCTTTTTTTTCCACTGCAAGATTGGCTGGAAACTTTTGCTCATCCGACTGACATCTCCAATTCTGCCTCTGCTGTCAGTAATTCAGCTTTCTCAATTCCATATTCACCAAACTCCTGAAACAGAAATCCAACCAAATCAATTCTTGTTAATGATTTGCGTTTAGCCCTACTGCTCCAATCTCAATTGTACAACTTAGATTGATCAATGTATATCATGATTGATCTCGTTTCTGTGTAGTTCTTTTGAACTTTGTTCACTTTGTGATGATGGGAAGGCTTTAAAGCTCTCTCCCTTACTTTATGTACCACAGCATAAGTACTTAGCTTGTTACAATGTGCTTCCCCCGGATATCACCTTTTGAGGCACTGACCTCTACATCCCCTCTGTACATACTTAGGCCGCTTCGCTGACCGCAGTATGCACTGAGTAGGGACCACCTGCCCACTACTGCAGCTCACAGTTGAGCTTGCAATGTTCTTACCCATTTTACTTCACTTACCTAGGACTTCATATATCGCAACCAGCTCTGCCGGAAGTCCTATTTGTGAACCCAATTGGTAATGCTACTACCGCTGCACTTGCCCCAAAAACAAACATGGCTACCCCCTGTAGGAAGGTTTGCTTTCTATTCTAACTAAGCAGAACCCCATCCAGGGATTCACATGACAGTTTACTACAACTGCATGTGAGTCTCTGACTCCTGACTTGTTAGGGGATCCTAGACTGGACATAGGACTACTACCCCACAAATACACTGTCACACTAAAAAGGGCAATCTTGCCTAGAGATGAGCGTAATGACCTAATTACGATTTCGCGAAATTTCGCGTAATTAGTGTAATTACGATTATGGCCGTAAGTACATAATCGTAATGAAGAAGGATTTCGTGAAATTTCGCGTAAGCGTAATTTTTGCGTAATTTTCGCATTACAGTCGTATCATGCCGTAATTTCGCATTAAACGCTACCGTAATTTCGCGTTAAATCGTAACGCTCCGTATAATATAAAAAAGCCGCCGACTTTAAGGGTTAATAGCAAAGCCCCCTTAAATGCTAAGAGCCTCAAATTTGGAGAATATATTAAGGAGATCAGGAGGAATAAGAGGAAATTTTTTTTTTTCAAAAAGACCTTATAGTTTTTGAGAAAATCGATGTTAAAGTTTCAAAGGAAAAATGTAAACATTTAAAAACCCGCCGACTTTAACGGTTAATAGCAAAGCCTGCTTAAAGTTTAGGAACACCAAATTCCCAGGGTATATTAAGGGGATCAGTGGGAATAAGAGGAAAAATTTTTTTTTCAAAAAGACCACATAGTTTTTGAGAAAATCGATTTTCAAATTTCAAGGGCGAAAATGTCTTTTAAATGCGGAAAATGTCAGTTTTTTTTGCACAGGTAACAATAGTGTATTATTTTCATAGATTCCCCCAAGTCGGAAGAGTTTTACTTACTTCGTTCTGAGTGTGGGAAATATAAAAAAAAACGACGTGGGGTCCCCCCTCCCAGACCTCTTTAACCCCTTGTCCCCCATGCAGGCTGCGATAGCCAGAATGCGGAGCACCGGCCGCGTGGGGCTCCGCATCCTGACTATACCAGCCTGCATGGTCCATGGATTAGGGGGTCTCGGAAGGGGAGGGGCAGCCAAGCTTTCCCCCCCCCCTCCGAGCCCTTGTCCAATCCAAGGACAAGGGGCTCTTCTCCACCTCCGATGGGCGGTGGAGGTGGAGGCCGCGATTTCCTGGGGGGGAGGTTCATGGTGGAATCTGGGAGTCCCCTTTAAAAAGGGGTCCCCCAGATGCCCACCCCCCCTCCCAGGAGAAATGAGTATAGAGGTACTTGTACCCCTTACCCATTTCCTTTAAGAGTTAAAGTAAATAAACACACAGACACTTAGAAAAAGTATTTTAATTGAACAAAAAACATAACCACGAAAAAAGTCCTTTAATATTCTTAATTAACCATTAATACTTACCTGTCCCTTTAAATAAATGATCCCTCGCAATATCCTCGGAAATGTTCGATCAGTTACAATGTAACAAAGTTATTACAATGTAACAACTTTGTTACATTGTAACTACGCCGCACCCGACGTCACTCACCGCCGCCGCCGCCGCGTCTGTGCTGCACAGATTCCCGACAGAGCTCTGAGCTATATAGCTCAGAGCTCTCTAAGCATCTTTGTATTTGGGCTCCAAGGAGCCCCATTGGTCCTTAGCAGACCAATGGGGTTCCTTTAAATCAGAAGGAACCCCATTGGTCTGCTAAGGACCAATGGGGCTCCTTGGAGCCCAAATACAAAGATGCTTAGAGAGCTCTGAGCTATAGCTCAGAGCTCTGTGTGGTCCTGCAGCACAGACGCGGCGGCGGCGGAAATGATCTATCAGTTACAATGTAACAAAGTTATTACAATGTAACAACTTTGTTACATTGTAACTACGCCGCACCCGACGTCACTCGCCACCGCCGCCGCCGCCGTGTCTGTGCTGCAGGACCCGACAGAGCTCTGAGCTATAGCTCAGAGCTCTCTAAGCATCTTTGTATTTGGGCTCCAAGGAGCCCCATTGGTCCTTAGCAGACCAATGGGGTTCCTTTAAATCAGAAGGAACCCCATTGGTCTGCTAAGGACCAATGGGGCTCCTTGGAGCCCAAATACAAAGATGCTTAAAGAGCTCTGAGCTATATAGCTCAGAGCTCTGTCGGGAATCTGTGCAGCACAGACGAGGGGCGGCGGCGGCGGTGAGTGACGTCGGGTGCGGCGTAGTTACAATGTAACAAAGTTGTTACATTGTAATAACTTTGTTACATTGTAACTGATAGAACATTTCCGAGGATATTGCGAGGGATCATTTATTTAAAGGGACAGGTAAGTATTAATAGTTAATTAAGAATATTAAAGGACTTTTTTCGTGGTTATGTTTTTTGTTCAATTAAAATACTTTTTCTAAGTGTCTGTGTGTTTATTTACTTTAACTCTTAAAGGAAATGGGTAAGGGGTACAAGTACCTCTATACTCATTTCTCCTGGGAGGGGGGGTGGGCATCTGGGGGACCCCTTTTTAAAGGGGACTCCCAGATTCCACCATGAACCTCCCCCCAGGAAATCGCGGCCTCCACCTCCATCGCCCATCGGAGGTGGAGAAGAGCCCCTTGTCCTTGGATTGGACAAGGGCTCGGAGGGGGAGGGGAAAGCTTGGCTGCCCCTCCCCTTCCGAGACCCCCCAATCCATGGACCATGCGGGCTGGTATAGTCAGGGTGCGGAGCCCCACGCGGCCGGTGCTCCGCATTCTGGCTATCCCAGCCTGCATGGGGGACAAGGGGTTAAAGAGGTCTGGGAGGGGGGACCCCACGTCGTTTTTTTTTAATATTTCCCACACTCAGAACGAAGTAAGTAAAACTCTTCCCACTTGGGGGAATCTATGAAAATAATACACTATTGTTACCTGTGCAAAAAAAACTGACATTTTCCGCATTTAAAAGACATTTTCGCCCTTGAAACTTAAAAATCGATTTTCTCAAAAACTATAAGGTCTTTTTGAAAAAAAATTTTTTCCTCTTATTCCCACTGATCCCCTTAATATACCCTGGGAATTTGGTGTTCCTAAACTTTAAGCAGGCTTTGCTATTAACCGTTAAAGTCGGCGGGTTTTTAAATGTTTACATTTTTCCTTTGAAACTTTAACATCGATTTTCTCAAAAACTATAAGGTCTTTTTGAAAAAAAAATTTTTCCTCTTATTCCTCCTGATCTCCTTAATATATTCTCCAAATTTGAGGCTCTTAGCATTTAAGGGGGCTTTGCTATTAACCCTTAAAGTCGGCGGCTTTTTTATATTATACGGAGCGTTACGGTTTAACGCGAAATTACGGTAGCGTTTAATGCGAAATTACGGCATGAACGAAACGCGAAATTACGCGTTGAAAATTACGCTTACGGTATTTTCAATTACGATTTTAATGGCAATTACGCTACCGTAATTTCGCATCGTAATCGCAAATTTCGCATGCGTAATTTTAGTAATGCGAAATTACGAAAATTTCGGCTCAACTCTAATCTTGCCCCTTGGACTGCTGTCAGTCCTGTGCATTGTGTGAACCCTTGGTACGAGCTGGACGAAAAAAAAAAATACCTTTTGACCAATCTGCAAACGCAAAAACTGCACAAACTGCCCAGCCTTGACCTCTGTCAAACTCTGGCTTTGTCCCGGACAAAAACCAAAAACGCTTACCGCTCTGTAACGTTCCGACAGACGGCTCGATTGGTCAACTCTTTTTCTGTATTATTTTCTTTTTCCATCGTTCTGTACCCTCTTATCCCCCTGACCTCTATTTGGGAACTCATGTTACATGTGAATCAAATCACTACAGGCACCCCCCGATATACTCTTAGTTATATGAATGCATACTCAGGGAGCTGCTTCCTATGTCTCCAGTAACCATCTGACAGCTACTGACCTGCTGATATTCCTGTACACAAACAATAGCCACACTCCGTGATTTCACATCCCAGGCTGTCCCGCTCATTAGGGTGAAGTCTGCACCAGCCCAGCACAGCACAGGAATTAGCCCACCTATGAGTGGTACCATTCCCACAGGCCTGGCCAGGTTTCCTACACGCTCATCCCTCACCCCCCTGCCTCCTGAGGGCAGGGCTGAGGGTTTGTCCCTGGACTCAGCAGACTCTTCCCATTAGAGCGTCACGACTGCCTGGGATCCGCCCCCGAAGTCATAGGCACCATTTTGTGTCCTGGAATATCAGACAAAAATGGCCGTTTCCCATAGCAATACCCACTACAAATTAGGAAAACATACAGAAAAAACTGCTTGACACATTAGCATATCACATTGCAACAATACAACGTTAATGTTACACACAGCTGAGAAAAAAAAAAAAAAACATTACGTTCCGGAATTTCATACAAACAGAACAAGAAAAAAGGGGAAAATCTTACAACCGTTAACAGATTTCCACAAAAATCAAACAATTAAACCTTTCAAAACGAAACCAAATAGCCACAGAACCACACAAATATGCAGCAAGCTAAGATTAGCCGAGCGCGCTGTCTACTCTTAACACAAATCATCCCTCTGTTCTGTAACCTACGAGGAGGGGAGGGGCACTGTACTGCCCCACACAACTATAGATAGATAGATCATAGAACCAAGCTAAACCTATGCTCTTCGAACCTTGAAAATAACATTACATGCTGTACTGAAACTGCAGAAGTTCAAGGAAGATAACATCCCAGCAATGAATGCAGCTAGCTTCTCTCCCATACTCTCACTGCTCAGTACTGCCCAGAGAGAGAACAAAGGAGAGACAGAGGAGAAAAAATCAAAATCTGACACGCAGCATTGCAACTTTGCAGAATGTCAAAGAAAAAAAAACCCAAACACTGTAACAGCTCTCAGTTCCTCTCTCTCCCCCTCCTTGAGGAAAATAGAAAGCGAAGGAGAAAGGAAAAAGAAAAAAAAAACACATTCCTAATACACTTAGCAGATTTCAGTTACAGCCCCCCCCTGTCTCTGCTGCGGGGGACGCTGCGCTGTCAAGTGAAAGGAAACATATGCATATTTACAGACAAACATGTATAATCAATCATACTCGCCTTATCAACTTCTTGCGTGGCCTCTGTACCAGAGACAAGCTCTGAGCCTTCCCAGCAATCTTGGCGCAGTTTTCTCACAGGCGGCCGATGCACTGAAGCTCCTAATGGGATCTGGCCAAATCCATTTTCTCTTGGACTAACTTCACCTGTGTGTACATCACAGGTCACCCACATCTTGACCCTGCCTTCGGGACTTCCAGACTCACTCCGTACAGTGCTTATCACCTCTTGATAAGCTTTGCACTTCTCGTCTCTGTCCTCCGTAGCCCACTCTTAACTCTTACAGCACAGCTCTGAGCTGCTCCTGTTCTCTTGTGCTTGCTTCACAGAGATGTAAGTCGCTGCCTCAAGAAGTCGTAATTAGACTGAGTCTTGTGCCCACCAGGATCACCAATCGACGATCTGGGATCGGCCTAGGGTTTCAGGCACCAACTGTAAGAATTTATATGTTGGTTGCTATTGGCAACAGCACAACACACCTTTTGCCCCGGCACCAGCAACTCATTAGAGCTGCAACTCACAGCGACAGCATACAGGAGATAGAGTGGAGACAGCCTTCTTCACCTTCCTTTCAAAGGGGTTTTATTAAGCAATCAAGCATCTTGTGTTACAGATTGATTTCTTCAGAGTATAAATAGTCTTTCCTATGTCTTATGTACATCACATATATTTACAGCATACAGACAGGAAGCTAGGATTCTAACTAGGATGCGTAGAGAGAGCCGGATAGCTGGAAAGTAGATTAAAAAGTACCCTCTTCCATCCGGTCTCCCCATTTTATATGAACATCAAAGAGTTAAATTCTGACATCACCCGAGCCATACCCCCCAAGCCTACAATTGGCGGGCAGGGGCATGTGCCCCACCTCATCATTACCATTTCAAATTCCATTGCTTTATAACCTAGATGCAAAGAATGCAATGTTTTGCAAATATCGGCTTTGTTTACCGTTCCCGTTGTCTAACGGTCTAACTGATCCATTATGTGGCCTTCTAGAGGCACATGTTCCTGGTAACTGGCGGTATGTGGCCTTACACAAGGAACATGTTCCCAGTAACTAGCCACATCATTTCTTCTCTGAGAAACTCTGCTTAAAGAGACCCTGTATCTCAAGTCTTTAGACTTCAGTACCTGTGGCTAGAATTCAAGTATACTTACATTCTAACAGGGAAGAGGAGGGGGGATTAGGTTTTCACAGGATGAGGGCTGGAGAGGCAGATCAGCTTGCCTGTGTGTAATGTGAAAAACAGAACATGGCCACTCGCATTGTATCACAGGAAGAAATAATCATATTCTGCTGAAGCTGTTTGCAGCTAGATTTGCTGTGTAAACTATCCTAACTAACTTTATATAAGATATATAGACAAGTTACTTGTTATAGTTAGTTTTTCATCTCGGATCTGCTTTCTGCTTTAAGCTACTTTCAAAAAAGGGCAGTGTGTTAGACAACACTGAAGCAAAAAAAAAAAATTATACATATATATATATATATATATATATATATATATATATATATATATATATATATATATATATATATATATACAGTGGTGTGAAAAACTATTTGCCCCCTTCTTGATTTCTTATTCTTTTGCATGTTTGTCACACTTAAATGTTTCTGCTCATCAAAAACCGTTAACTATTAGTCAAAGATAACATAATGGAACACAAAATGCAGTTTTAAATGATGGTTTTTATTATTTAGTGAGAAAAAAAACTCAAAACCTACATGGCCCTGTGTGAAAAAGAAATTGCCCCCTGAACCTAATAACTGGTTGGGCCACCCTTAGCAGCAATAACTGCAATCAAGCGTTTGCGATAACTTGCAACAAGTCTATTACAGTGCTCTGGAGGAATTTTGGCCCACTCATCTTTGTAATTCAGCTTTATTTGAGGGTTCTCTAGCATGAACCGCCTTTTTAAGGTCATGCCACAACATCTCAATAGGTTTCAGGTCAGGACTTTGACTAGGCCACTCCAAAGTCTTCATTTTGTTTTTCTTCAGCCATTCAGAGGTGGATTTGCTGGTGTGTTTTGGGTCATTGTCCTGCTGCAGCACCCAAGATCGCTTCAGCTTGAGTGGACGAACAGATGGCCAGACATTCTCCTTCAGGATTTTTTGGTAGACAGTAGAATTCATGGTTCCATCTATCACAGCAAGCCTTCCAGGTCCTGAAGCAGCAAAACAACCCCAGACCATCACACTACCACCACCATATTTTACTGTTGGTATGATGTTCTTTTGCTGAAATGCTGTGTTACTTCTACGCCAGATGTAACAGGACACACACCTTCCAAAAAGTTCAACTTTTGTCTCGTCGGTCCACAAGGTATTTTCCCAAAAGTCTTGGCAATCATTGAGATGTTTTTTAGCAAAATTGAGATGAGCCTTAATGTTCTTTTTGCTTAAAAGTGGTTTGTGCCTTGGATATCTGCCATGCAGACCGTTTTTGCCCAGTCTCTTTCTTATGGTGGAGTCATGAACACTGACCTTAATTGAGGCAAGTGAGGCCTGCAGTTCTTTATATGTTGTCCTGGGGTCTTTTGTGGCCTCTCGGATGAGTTTTCTCTGCGCTCTTGGGGTAATTTTGGTCGGCCGGCCACTCCTGGGAAGGTTCATCACTGTTCCATGTTTTTGCCATTTGTGGATAATGGCTCTCACTGGGGTTCGCTGGAGTCTCAAGGCTTTAGAAATGGCTTTATAACCTTTACCAGACTGATAGATCTCAATTACAGTACTTTTGTTCTCATTTGTTCCTGAATTTCTTTGGATCTTGGCATGATGTCTAGCTTTTGAGGTGCTTTTGGTCTACTTCTCTGTGTCAGATAGCTCCTATTTAAGTGAATTCTTGATTGAAACAGGTGTGGCAGTAATCAGGCCTGGGGGTGACTACAGAAATTGAACTCAGGTGTGATAAACCACAGTTAAGTTGTATTTTAACAAGGGGGGCAATCACTTTTTCACACAGGGCCATGTAGATTTGGAGTTTTTTCCCTCACTAAATAATAAAAGACATCATTTAAAACTGCATTTTGTGTTCAATTATGTTATCTTTGACTAACAGTTAACGGTTTTTGATGAGCAGAAACATTTAAGTGTGACAAACATGCAAAAGAATAAGAAATCAGGAAGGGGGCAAATAGTTTTTCACACCACTGTATATATATGATTTGTATGTGTAGTACAGCTAAGAAAAAACATTAGCAGCAGAGACACAAGTCTAATATTGTTTCCAGTACAGGAAGAATTAAGAAACTCCAGTTATCTATGCAAATTAGCCATTGAGCTCCGCAACTTTCAAAGTCGCAGAGAACTCTGCCATATACTTGAGATAAGCTTTAAAGAAGTCTGAAGCGAGAATAGATCTCGCTTCAGACCTCATATATAGCAGGGGCAGGGCCGGCCCGCCCATGAGGCGGGGTGAAACTTTTGCCTCAGGCGGCACTTCTGGGGGGGCGGCACCCGCCCGTCCGTGTGTGTGGGGGGCCGCCCGAGCTGGAGGGGATAGCGGGCAGGAAGGGGGTATTGGGCCTAGCGGCGGGGAGGGGGGTCGGACCCCCCCTCCCTCGCCTGGGTCCCCCGTCCTCCGCTCCCCTCCAGCTTTAAAAAGGTCCGTGCTGGCTGCAGCTATTTGTAAGAGGCAACGGGCGGGGATTACTCACCTCTTCCTCGTTCCAGCTCAGCGTGCGCTCCACTGACGTCACTTCCTGCTACGCCGCAGGAAGTGACGTCAGTGGAGCGCACACTGGCCTGGAACGAGGAAGAGGTGAGTAATCCCCGCCCGTTGCCTCTTACAAATAGCTGCAGCCAGCACGGACCTTTTTAAAGCTGGAGGGGAGCGGAGGACGGGGGACCCAGGCGAGGGAGGGGGGGGTCCGACCCCCCCTCCCCGCCGCTAGGCCCAATACCCCCTTCCTGCCCGCTATCCCCTCCAGCTCGGGCGGCCCCCCACACACACGGCTGGGGGGGGGGGGCGGCGATTTCTTTGAGAATTGCCTCAGGCGGCAAAAAGTCTAGGGCCGGGCCTGAGCAGGGGCACGTGTGCCCCTGCTAAAACGCCGCTATCCCGTGGCTTAACGGGGGTCCCTGTCCCCCCAAATCCCCTCCGTAATGCGGGGGAGCGCTTCCGCATTGGGGCAGGGCTAATCGCCGCAGCCCTGCCCCACGCGCATCTGTCAGTGCGTATCTCCGCCTTTCCCCCGGCACTCTCAGTCTTCCTTCACTGAGAGGGGCGGGGGAGAGGCGGCGATGAGCGTCTGATAGACGCGACTGGAGGCAGGGCTGCAGCCGTTAGCCCTGCCTCCAGGAAGCAATGAATCTACGACCAACTTGCGACCAAGGTTTGCGGGGGGTGGGTTGGGGGGTCAGGGACCCTTGTTTAGCCGCGGGATAGCTGCGTTTTAGCAGGGGCACACGTGCCCCTGCTATATATGAGAGCTGAAGCGAGATTTAGTCTCGCTTCAGTGTCTCTTTAACTACCCTGGTGTTCTATTGATTGCGCCAGGGTGGCGGCGCAGCACTATTTTTTTTTTTTTTGTTAAATCATGTAGCTAGCCTAGCGCAGGTAGGGGGTTGAAGCCGGTCTGTTAAGCGTCGGGTAGTGGCGGATCGGCGGCGAACGGCGGCGATCACGTCCAACACGCAGCTAGCAAAGTGCTAGCTGTATGTTTAAAAAACAATTTGTGAAAAAAAAAATCCACTGCGGCGGTAATGGACGAGCTGAGCTGCAGGGACGATTTAGAATGCTGAGTAGTGTGTAAACTGCAAATATTAGAGAATGATGCAATCAGGGGCGTAACAATAGACCCTGCAAGGGATGCCTCCGCAGGAGGGCCCAGAAGCCACAGGGGGCCGGTGGGGGGAAAAGTTTGAGAGACTGACAGCTAAGGGCCCTTTTCCACCTGCAATCGCTAGCGTTCATGCTGAACGCTAGCGATTGCTGAATCGCAAAACCGGCGATTCCCCCGACGTTTGCGGCCGCGATTTTGCTATGCTATGCACTGCATAGCAAAATCGCGGCAATTATCGCTCCGCCGCGCGTTCGCGTTCCCGACAAAAGCGAATCGCGGTAGTGGAAATGACCTACCGCGATTCCTATGTTAAAAAGCAAACCGTAGCGATTGTAAAATCGCTAGCGGTTTGCGGTTTTGCGATTCAGCCAGCACAAACGCGCTGGTGGAAAAGGGCCCTAAGGGCTCTCACACCATTGTTATATTGACTGTGCCCACCACACAGATAAGGACTCACACACACTTTGGAATTTGTACACTGTCCCTGCTACCTAGGGTTTGTAAAAAAACATCTGTCTCTCACTGCTGCAAAGTTCTAAAGACTTGACAAAGACTTTACAACTTTTTTTCAAAATGTGACTCCTTTGTTTGTAGACTTTCCCTTTTTATTATTATTATTTAGTATTTATATAGCGCCGACATATTACACAGTGCTGTACAGTGCATATATATATATCTTGTCACTAACTGACTGTCATTGCCTTATTGAGAGTTTGTTGTCTCATAAGATCCCGTAATAACAGTATCAATCAGTGACATTCTGAATGTTTTGCCAAAGTTACATTGATACTATATCTTATGTTCAGCATGTCATTGTTGTTCCTCCATATAGCATGTGCTCTCATGTAGTAAAATAATAAGGCTGTGTGTGTATGTATGTACTGGGAACAGGGAGGGACCTATCGGCTGCAAGGGGCTGGAGGAAGCCCAGGGTAAGTAGATCTAGGGGTAGCATAGATTGCCTGACGTTTCCTTTAAAGGGGGACTGAAGAGAGAGGTATATGGAGACTGCCATGTTTATTTCCTTTTAATCAATACCAGTTGCCTGGCAGCCCTGCTGGTCTGATCTGCTGCATGCTTGTTCAGGGGCGATGGCTAATAGTATTAGAGGCAGAGGATCAGCAGGGCTGCCAGGAAACTGGTAATGCTTAAAAGAAAATAAACATGGCAGCCTTCATATACCTCTCTCTTCAGTTCTCCTTTAAGTCTAAGTTCAGATTTTAATGCATTTGCAGATAGCTTAAAGGACAACTGTAACAAAAGGGATATGCCACTTTTATTTCCTTTAAAGCAATACCAGTTGCCTGGCTGTCCTGCTGATCCTCTGCCTCTAATACTTTTAGCCATAGACCCTGAACAAGCATGCAGCAGATCAGGTGTTTCTGACATTATTGCCAGATCTGACAAGATTAGCTGCATGCAGGGGCGTAACTAGAAATCACTAGGCCCCCCTGTGAAACTTTGGATGGGGCCTCCTCCTCCCGCTTTCTGTGCAGGTCCACTGAAAACCAATGTTATTCAGGTGGCTAGTGCATATTTGAATGTTTCTTCATGCAGATAAAAACAGACAGCAGTGAAGCATTGCACACATTTTCTCTATCAGTTACATTGGCTTCTGTGATAAAACAACATGCACACACATAGTGTGCAGAAAAGGCATACAGAAAACTGACAGACGAGTGTCTTTCCAGCCTCAGCTTATTACACTCACTCTGTCCATCTCTGATGGAGCAGAACTGGCTCTGCAGACTTCTCCAGCATAACTACAGTACACAACACTTGGGGAGGGGAGGGAGAGGCTGGGGACGGGGCATTGTACAGAAGACTCTGCTACACACTTAATAGGGACTGTCTACAAAACTTTGTATGATCCCTTATCAGTGGCTGAGCAGATGCAGTCATTAGAACAATTGTGCAGAGAGCAGAAAACATTTTCTCTCTGTACCCCTATTTGTCAGTCTCTCAGGATAGGGTAAATAAACTTCTCCCCCCACTGGGCCCCCTGCAGCTTCTGGGCCCCCCTGCGGCTGCATCCCTTGCAAGGTCTATTGTTACGCCTATGGCTGCATGCTTGTTTCTGGTGGGATTCAGACACTACTGCTGCCAAATAGATCAGCAGGGCTGCCAGGCAACAGATGTTGCTTAAAAGGAAATACATATGGAATATTCTTCTCATTTCAGTTGTCCTTTAAATGAGCTATGCCAGGACAAATGGCTACTACAAAGCAAACATGATTTTAGGAGTTAGGCAGGGGCATGTTAATCAATAGGCTGGTACACATCTAAGTGTGGTTCCTACATGTAGGATTCAGAAAAAATGTTGTTACATACAGCATAATATAGCACAAGCACACTATATGTATTTCCTAATTTCAACATTCAGCTGCTATCAGCTATCAGCTGACTGTGGATGACATGCGTGGAAAAACGCACACTTAAAAAATAAATCTTGTGTCTGATTAACTGCAGGTGTTTTCCACAAATCAAATGTGATGTGAATCCTTCCTTGGTCAATTACAGACATTTTACATTTTCAACTTTTAGATATATGTATATTAGATATATAGTATGTTAGAGATAAATACAATATATATCCTACTAATATTATAAATGGGAACGTTTGGATGTTTGTTACTCAATCACACAAAAATGGCTGAACAGATTTGAATGAAATTTGGCACACACATAGTACATTACCTGGAATAACATATATAGTGGGGTACAAAAGTTTGGGCAAGTTGTTAATCGTCATGTTTTTCCTGTATAAATCGTTGATTCTTACGATAAAAAATGTCAGTTAAATATATCATATAGGAGACACACACAGTGATATTTGAGAAGTGAAATTAAATTTATTGGATTTACAGAAAGGGCGCAATAATTGTTTAAATAAAAATAAAGCCGGTGCATACATTTGGGCACTGTTGTCATTTTCAGGGGTGCTCGGATACCAATTTTTAAAATCCGAATAGATTCAGATCCGGATACCCAGATATCCGGATCCAAATCGGGTATCCGTATCCAAACTTTTGGGTATCCGAGTAGAATCGGATATCCGAACCCATTATCCGGTCGGATTCGGATATCCGGATTGAAAACCGGACGTGGTCTTTAAAATGCTTCCAAACCGTTTTGGAAGCTAAAAAACCTCCTTCCTCCTCCTGGATTTTGTCTTCCAGGGATTTGTAGGATGTCAAAAGCAAGCTCACATACATTGGCCAGGAATCTAACCCAGGTCGACTGCTTGGAAGGCAGCTATGCTCACCACTATACCACCAACACTACTTGCCTAATTTGCTAGATGAAAGCAGTGGGACACATGGTGATACTGCTTACAGGCTTCAATTCAAGACTTCAGAAAGATCATGTGCAGGGCCGGCCTGCCCATGAGGCCGGGTGAAACCTTTGCCTCAGGCGGCACTTATGGGGGGGCGGCACCCGCCCGTCCGTGAGTGTGGGGGGCCGCCCGAGCTGGAGGGGATAGCGGGCAGGACGGGGGTATTGGGCCTAGCGGCGGGGAGGGGGGTCGGACCCCCCCCTCCCTCGCCTGGTTCCCCCGTCCTCCGCTCCCCTCCAGCTTTAAAAAGTGAAGTCGCTGGCTGCAGCTATTGTAAGAGGCATGGGCGGGGATCACTCACCTCTTCCTCGATCCAGCGTGCTCTCCACTGACGTCACTTCCTGCTACGCCGTAGGAAGTGACGTCAGTGGAGCGCAGGCTGGATCGAGGAAGAGGTGAGTGATCCCCGCCTGTTGCCTCTTACAATAGCTGCAGCCAGCGACTTCACTTTTTAAAGCTGGAGGGGAGCGGAGAACGGGGGACCCAGGCGAGGGAGGGGGGGGTCCAACCCCCCTCCCCGCCGCTAGGCCCAATACCCCCTTTCTGCCCGCTATCCCCTCCAGCTCGGGCGGCCCCCACACCCACGGCTTGGGGGGGGGGGGGGGGGGCGGCGATTCTTTGAAGATTGCCTCAGGCGGCAAAAAGTCTAGGGCCGGGCCTGATCATGTGCCCCCCTAGATGATGCTGGTGTAACGCACACAGCAAAGGACAGTAATTTGAAGTCTGGAAGATTCCAGGGCAAGGGTGGGAAGGATGAAAAGCTAGGTGGCCATGCAACCATTCCTGCTAACCTAAAGCTTACTTGTGTCTTACAACACATTGGCTTAAGACTTTACTAAATCCAATGCTCCAATTTGGGGAAGCTTCGCTGTTTGCTGTTTTTTTTTTTTTTTTTTTAAGCGTGGTGTCAGTTCACTCATCTCTTCAACTACAAGAAAGGCCCAGGAGTAGTCTTAGCTACTAAATTGGGCACTCCTTTGCCTACTTCTTTCAGGCCTTTGCAGCGTCGGACTGGGACACTAAGGGCCCACCAAGGAAGTTTCAGCCTGGGCCCCCCCCCCTCTCCTCCTCCCCCCCCCCCTCCCCATTTTGGGCTCACATACACATGTACTCTAGAGATTTTGCATGACTTTATGGTAGGGAATAGATTGTGAGCAATTCTGAGGACAGTCTCCAATAGGCATATGTCTAAATGCGGCGTGCACAGCGCGCCGCATCGAGACTAAATGGGTGTCACCACGCACTGGAACATCGGCGTGGTCATGATGAGTCATGGGCAGACTTGAAAAAAAATACAAAACACAAAATAAGTAGCGGTGTTATTCACAGAGATTAGTTCCGACCAGATACATTTTAGATAAAATATTCCAGTTAATTACATGGCTCATGATAATTCATCAAGTAGTCAAATGGCAGCAGATACCCCCACAAAATGCAATCAGGTTGCCGGCAGATGCCCCCACAAAATGCAAACAGGTTGACGGCAGATGCCCCCACAAAATGCAATCAGGTTTGCGGCAGATATCCCCACAAAATGCAGTCAGGTTGGTGGCAGATACCCCCACAAAATGCAATCAGGTTGATGGCAGATACCCCCACAAAATGCAGTCAGGTTGGCTGCAGATACCCCCACAAAATGCAATCAGGTTGGCTGCAGATACCCCCACAAAATGCAATCAGGTTGGCTGCAGATACCCCCACAAAATGCAAACAGGTTGGCTGCAGATACCCCCACAAAATGCAATCAGGTGGGCTGCAGATACCCCCACAAAATGCAAACAGGTTGGCTGCAGATACCCCCACACAATGCAAACAGGTTGACGGCAGATACCCCCACAAAATGCAAACAGGTTGACGGCAGATGCCCCCACAAAATGCAATCAGGTTTGCGGCAGATATCCCCACAAAATGCAGTCAGGTTGGTGGCAGATACCCCTACAAAGTGCAATCAGGTTGGTGGCAGATACCCCCACAAAATGCAATCAGGTTGACGGCAGATACCCCCACAAAATGCAATCAGGTTGGCTGCAGATAACCCCACACAATGCAATCAGGTTGGCTGCAGATACCCCCACACAATGCAATCAGGTTGGCTGCAGATACCCCCACACAATGCAATCAGGTTGGCTGCAGATACCCCCACAAAATGCAATCAGGTTGGCTGCAGATACCCCCACAAAATGCAATCAGGTTGGTGGCAGATACCCCCACAAAATGCAATCAGGTTGGCTGCAGATACCCCCACAAAATGCAATCAGGTTGGCTGCAGATACCCCCACAAAATGCAATCAGGTTGGTGGCAGATACCCCCACAAAATGCAAGTCCCCCCCCCCAGCTTGGAAGGGGGGGGGGCAGCGGGCACAGATCAGCTGGGAAGCCTCCCCCCCTCACCTAGGGCCCCCCCCTTCCGCGCACCCCCCTCCTCCAGAAGTGCAGCCAGCAGCAAGCGGAAAATAGCTTACCAAGCTTCAGATGATACTAGCTCCGCATGCCGCTGCTGCCTACTGATCTCCGTCTACTGTAGTGACGCTGTCCAATCACGCTCTTGCAGTACTTCCTGCGAGAGCGTGATTGGACAGCGTCACTACAGGAGATGGAGACCAGTAGGCAGCAGCGGCATGCGGAGCTAGCATCATCTGAAGCTCCGTAGTTATTCTCCGCTCGCTGCTGGCTGCACTTCTGGAGGAGGGGGGTGCGCGGAAGGGGGGCCCCTAGGTGAGGGAGGGGGGAGGCTTCCCCCCCTCCCCGCCGCTCTGTGCCCAATTTCCCCCCTTCCAAGCTGTGCCCCCCTCCCTCTTAGCTCTGGGGCCCCCAGGAGGCGGGGCAGTCGGGGCCCACCGACGGAACCATCGGTGGTTCGGTGGCTCAGTCCGAGCCTGGGCCTTTGTCATCATGAAAGGATCATAGAAATATATGTAGAAATTTGATACATGCAGGTTTTGTGACGTTAAACTTGGAGCAGATTTTTTCCTCCCTCCACAAGACACACATGCATCCACACAGCTTGTTAGCAACAGCTGTGTGTACAGTCTCTGTGGTGCAATCAGTTAGCATGTTTGGCTGTTAACCAAGAGGTTGGTGGTTCAAGCCCACCCAGGGATGGCCTTGCCTTTTGTGTTCAACAGTTGTCCGAAGAAAACCCCAGATAGCCATGTAATATAATAATAATAATAATAATACGAACATTTGTATAGTGCTTTTCTCCTGTTGGACTCGAATCGCTCATGTAGATTCATCTCTCATCTCAAACCTGGTGCAGTTGGTCATTCAGTGACTGGGGTTCAAATTCAGAAAAAGGGGGTGGAGCCAAAAACAGCCAATCAGATCTGTTACATTTCAATGCAAATTACTGATGCCAAAGACTGCCAAGCTCACAAAATAGGTCATTGAGCAATTGAATAATTGTGTTTGGGTTAGAAAATGTGGGTGAAGCCAACACCAGCTAAATAAATACCCGGGCAACGTCGGGCCATCAGATATATACACATACTTAAGCAGGACAGACCAACTAACCTGAAAAAGTGGGATAGTAATTCCCAAAAAAGGACAGACATGAAATACGGGCAAGGCAAATCTGTTTTGCAATATTGTATCAACGCTCCTGCCCCAGGTGGTTGCCAGAGTAAGATGGGCAAGTGTGTGACATGTGGAATATGTGTAGCCAGTGACGGGCAAAGACAGGTAAAGTATACTGCACCGGGAGGCACATTTGACATTAAAGGGGTTCTATGGGCTATAAAATAAAAGTAATGATGTGCAATCTTGCGCTAATCTCACCAGGCGTAACTGGGTATATGTTGCAACCACTAGCAGCTCCTTAGTCCTGGCTGAAGGAATGACTATGGAAATGAAAAACAAACAAAAAGGAGCGCTCCGTAGTGCATTAACGTTATTTATTCCTCAGACACGCAAAGTATTAAAACACTTACTAGAAAACAATAAGATGTAAATGTATCATGGGAGAAAGCCCAGTGAGGCAATCATGGGTGGCAACCTGTTCCTCCTCTGTGGCCTGCAGTGGATGAGTGTCCCAGCTGGTGGTGGACAATGGGTGCCTTCCCTCCGATGCCCATGTGCAGTGACTACACGACGCGTTTCGGCGTATCCACGCCTTTGTCAAGTGTCTTGACACTTGACAAAGGCGTGGATACGCCGAAACGCATCATGTAGTCACTGCACACGGGCATCAGAGGGAAGGCACCCATTGTCCACCACCAGCTGGGACACTCATCCACTGCAGGCCACAGAGGAGGAACAGGTTGCCACCCATGATTGCCTCACTGGGCTTTCTCCCATGATACATTTACATCTTATTGTTTTCTAGTAAGTGTTTTAATACTTTGCGTGTCCGAGGAATAAATAACGTTAATGCACTACGGAGCGCTCCTTTTTGTTTGTTTTTTATAAAATAAAAGTGTCACTTACCTGGGTCTGCTACCGGCCCCCTGCAGCTATCAAGTCCCACGCCGTCAATGAAGCCCCCTCCGTTTGTTGCCGTTGATGGCCTGCTAATTATTCGGCGAACTAGATGAATAGCACTACGGCTGTGCGGCCGTGCATGTCCTCGCTCCCACTCTCGCCTCTGGGAGCTTACTGCACAGGCACAGAACAAAGTTTTCTGCAGTACTAAAAATAAGCTTGTGTATAACTGGAGAATTGTTTAGTGTCTCATGTCACAATATCCATGCTCTTGTTTAATAAAAATGTTTATCTCCTCCCTGATTTTAAAGGGAACCTTAACTAAAAAAAAAAAAATTCACTTACCTGGGGTATGCGCAGTATGAGATTCTTCTTCCTGCGCATGCTCAGGATGGCAACGTGAACGAGAGTGAGGACACCAGTGGCTGGCGAATGGCTCTGTCATCAAAATCGAAACTTAGACATTGCAGGGGACTGTAGGATCATTCAGTGTTGACGCAGGTACAGGGTGGCTGCAGGGGGCTGATAGAAGTGAAACTTTTTTTTTTGTTTAGTTAAGGTTCACTTCTTTAACTTAACGACGACTTTTTTTTTTTCATATACAACAGCCAGTTGGCAGAGCCTTCCAGCTTCTAAGTATAAAAGACAAAACCTTATCGGTAAATAAACCACTCTTAAAGAGATGCCTCCAAGACCCAAACGTTAAAGATCTGCCGGTGTGCTTCATCAGTGTGATTGGAGAGAAGCGGCACGGGAAATCTACGCTGATGAGTATTATTGTGAGAGCTCTTGAAATTAAGGTAGGCAATGAATTTAAAATTAAAAACTCAAATTAATTCTATCTTCTGTATGTGAACACTCAATTTCAAATCTTTTATTTCTGATGTTGTCTGTATTGTCGGTACCCATTGGTCAGTTTCTACCTTGCTAGATACTCAGATACTTACCTAAGGAGTGGGAAGGCTCTGGGTCCTATAGAGCCCTCCCGTTCTCCTCCCAGTGTCCTGGTTCCCCCACAGGCTCCCTATTAGCAGTCTACGACTGATCGGTCATAGACTGCTCTCTTCCAGGTTGTGCTGGCTTCGGGAGTCTTCAGAAGTGCTTGAGCTTCCAAGCGTCCTCTCTCGAGCACTCGCAGCACAGACCCGCAGTCTTTGGAAGTCACGAGTGCTTCGGAAGTTTGCTGTAGTCACCCACGGCAGGAGATTCAAAAGGAGGAGCCTGCAGGGGAACGAGGACACCGGGAGGAGAATGGGAAGGCTCTATAGGACCCAGAGCCTTCCCACTACTTGGGTGAGTACCTGATTTAAAGAAAAAAAGAAAAAAAATCAGACTCATTTTAAATGGAGTAAGGGCGTGTTCGCACTTGCAACTGATCAAAACGGATTTAAAAGTGAGCGGGGTTTTTTTTAAATGGATCAGTTTTACACACTTTTGTGCTGTTTACAGCACGTTAAGTGGTGGGTATTTTTAGTATGGTACTTTTTTTGACCAATAGGAAGGAAGGAATTGGGCGTGGTTATGCTATACCAAGCAATTTTTGTTTTTACGCATATGGACTTTAATGTATCACTTTGTTTTTAATGTACTGTTTAATGTTAATGTACCATTTTACATGTTTACATATTACTGTACCAAATGTTAATGTGAGACTGCTTGTATGCAAGTGGTTAAAGTACTGCTAAAATACTGCTTGGTTTGCATGTTTGAAGCCCTGCTTGAGCCCTGCTAGTAAACAGGAAGTCCACAAAGATGACACTGAGGAGAGGAGCAGGAAGTTTGGGAAAACTGCTGTGGCATACAATTTTGGCATACAAAGTTTTGTGTGTGAACGGCAGTTCAGTTTTTGCATTGGCTTTCATTTGTGGGGTTACGCTCTCCGGAAAAAAGTGCCAAGTTCGGACTCTCCGCTGAGTTTTCAGGAACATATCCAACGGATCCGTTTTTCATTGACTCAATTACAATCTGTTCCTCGTTTTTGTCCACTCCAAAAAGTGTTGTTTGTAGTTTGAATACTATGAGCCTGATTCACAGAAACGTGCTAAGACATAGCACGGCCATGCTATGCACTTAGCATGTAATGTGCCACGCCCGTGTGCTAACAAAGGTTTGCGTGCGTGAACGACCCACACGAACGCACGCAAACCTTTTGTTAGGACACAGGCGTAAGCCTTTGCATGCGCAAACCTTCACGTGCGGCACATTGCATGCTAAATGCATAGCTCGGCTGTGCTATGTGTTAGCACGCTTTTTTGAATCAAACCCTATATGTCCTCACAGCCATCATCTACAATAAAAAGGACCATGAAAATATTTTCTGTGTGGGAAGTACCTACAAATAGAGTTGTTCTAACACCCATCATCTTCAGCAGATGGCTCAGCCAATTCAAGGTTGAACTGAACAAAAGACATTTAGGACTTGTTCACACCACGTCATTTGCGCTGCGACCTGCTTAGCTACAATTGTAAATGCACATTCTGTCTGAAAGCGTACTGCATGCTTTGCATTATGCTCATGAATCCTTTACACTTCACTGCTAGCATGCCATTGTCAATGTAGCATTACACTAAAGTCCCCTTTATCCGGAACTCAGGCACTCAGAAGTCTCAACTAACCAGCATGCCTGATGGATAACAGAGACAGTGCTTCTGGGGGCTTTGCAGGGCATAAAATGGCTCCCAGCGCGTCACGTGACCTGACGTGGGTCAGTTGACGTGCCGGAAGCCATACACAGAGGACGTCAGAAAGCCCTTAGGAGCTGCAGGAATGGTAGAAGATGGCACAGGGAGGCTCAGTAAGTATTTTGTTGCATGAGGGGAAGGGTAGTGCTTTTTTGTCCTGCTGCAATGGGCAAGCACATGTATCTGGCATCAGGAGATCCCCGCCGATGCCTGATACCAGGGGTCTTGCTATACACTTACCTAAAGGATTATTAGGAACACCTGTTCAATTTCTCATCAATGCAATTATCTAATCAACCAATCACATGGCAGTTGCTTCAATGCATTTAGGGATGTGGTCCTGGTCAAGACAATTTCCTGAACTCCAAACTGAATGTCAGAATGGGAAAGAAAGGGGATTTAAGCAATTTTGAGTGTGGCATGGTTGTTGGTGCCAGACGGGCCGGTCTGAGTATTTCACAATCTGCTCAGTTACTGGGATTGTCACGCACAACCATTTCTAGTGTTGATCGAACACCCAGTTATTCAGGCTCGGGTCGGCTCGGCCAAACATGGTCCAGATGTTCGGAATATTCGGCTGAACACCGAGCCTAATTGAAGTCAATGTGGACCCGAGCATGCCTAACTTGTTAAATGAGGGAAACATCTGCAAAATGGGTTGGAAATAGTGTGGGGGGGGGGGGGGGGGCATTTACACATAGATCTTAGGCTCAGAATGAAAGCACAGACTCATGTTTGCAGAGCAGTGCACCAATTATACTTGACTGCCAATAAAACAAATAAAACTCCAAAAAAAGGCATACGTGTTTGGGGAAAAACTGCACGCTTAAGGCCAATGCAGTTTATCGCCATGCATTTATAAATTTTATACAAATGAGATCCTGAAAAGCTGTCCTAGTACCAATGGGACTGGCAACGCTAACCCAGCACACATGATGGAAAAGGAGGTACAGGAGAACAAGGCCACACTTTGTGAGACAACCCAGGCCTTGCATGATGACAAAATGAATGCTTAACCACTTCAGCCTACAGGGTTGAGATTTTTTTACATCCGAGCAACTTTCACCTCCCATTCATTTGCCAATAACTTTATCACTACTCATCACAATGAATTGATCTATATCTTGTTTTTTCCGCCACCAATTAGGCTTTCTGTGGGTGGTACATTTTGCTAAGAGCCACTTTACTGTAAATGCATTTTAACAGGAAGAATAAGAAAAAAACGGAAAAAATTCATTATTTCTCAGTTTTCAGCCATTATAGTTTTAAAATAATACATGCTTCCATAATTAAAACTCACGTATTGTATTTACCCATATGTCCCGGGTATTACACCGTTAAAATTATGTCCCTATCACAATATATGGCGACAATATTTTATTTGGAAATAAAGGTGCATTTTTTCAATTTGCGTCCATCACTATTTAGAAGCCCATAATTTAATAAATCATATTGATATACTCCTTTGACATGCATATTTAAAAAGTTCAGACCCTTAGGTAACTATTTATGTTTTTGTTTTGTTTTTATTATTGTAATTTTTTTTTTTTATTAAAACTTGTATGTGGGTATTTTTTGGTGTGGGAGGTAAACGGGATTTTTAATGTTTACAAATGTATTTATTTATTTCAAAGTGTGTTTTTGCTGTAGTTTGCTATTTGGCCACAAGATGGCCACAGTCAAAAAGTCCTGGGAGCGATCGATCTCGCTCCCAGGAAGAAGAAAGAAGACCAGAGCTCAGAAAAGCCGCAGCATCTGAAGAGACGCTGTCGGCTTTTCTCCGGGGGGGCCCGATCAGTGAAAGGGATTTATAATCCCTTTCACTGATCGATGGGCTAACGGGCAGCAGCAGGGGCGCGCACGGGGGGGCCCGCGGGAGCACACGCGACCCGCGGGAGTGCGCGCAGCCTACCTGGACGAAAATTTTCGTCCAGGTAGGGTGAAGTGGTTAAAGCAATGCATTTTGTCGCCATGCATTGATAAATATAATAGAAATTAGATATTCCTGAAAAGCAGTCCTACCAATGGGACCGGCAAACAGGGGTCGAGTGGTGCGTGGACGCGGGTGAACGGCGTCCACTTACTATTTCCACAGCATGGACGCCGTTCACCCTGCCATGTTCGGAGGGGAGCAGCGCAGTGGAAGGAGAGCTGTGAGCAGCGGTGGAGAAGGGGGGCCATCTCCTCCTCCCTTCCCTCACCTTAGGGTGCTCTCCTTCCCTCGCTCTCCCCTCCTGAAGTAACGTGAGGACAGCAGGCGGGACTTACCTCTCCTCGTTCCGGCGCCGGATCTGCGTGCCGCTGCTCTGGTCTGGACCAGACCAGAGCAGCGGCACGCAGATCCGGTGTTCCGACGACGAGGAGAGGTAAGTCCCGCCCGCTGCTGGCTGCGCGCACGTTACTTCAGGAGGGGAGAGCGAGGGAAGGAGAGCACCCTAAGGTGAGGGAAGGGGGGGGGAGATGACCCCCCTTCTCCACCGCTGCTCGCAGCTCTCCTTCCACTGCGCTGCTCCCCTCGTGCTGGGGCACACCTGACTACCTATTCTGGGGACATATACCCCCTGACTACATATACTGGGACATATACCCCTGGCTACATATACCCCTGGCTACATATACTTTGCACATATACCCCTGGCTACATATATACTGGGCACATATACCCCCTGACTACATATACTGGGCACATATACCCCCTGACTACATATACTGGGCACATATACCCCTGACTACATATACTGGGCACATATACCTCTGACTACATATATACTGGGCACATATACCCCCTGGCTACATATACTGGGCACATATACACCTGCCTACATAAGCTGGGCACATATACCTCTGACTACATATTGGGCACATATACCCCCTGACTACATATACTGGGCACATATACCCCTGGCTACATATACTGGGCACATATACCCCTGGCTACATATACTGGGCACATATACCCCTGGCTACATATACTGGGCACATATACCCCCTGACTACATATACTGGGCACATATACCCCTGACTACATATACTGGGCACATATACCCCTGGCTACATATACTGGGCACATATACCCCTGGCTACATATACTGGGCACATATACCCCTGGCTACATATACTGGGCACATATACCCCCTGACTACATATACTGGGCACATATACTCCTGACTACATATACTGGGCACATATACCCCTGAATACATATACTGGGCACATATACCTCTGGCTACATATACTGGGCACATATACCTCTGGCTACATATACTGGGCACATATACCCCTAACTACATATACTGAGACATATACCCCTGACTACATATACTGGCACATATATACCCCTGGCTACATATACTGGGACATATACCCCTGGCTACATATACTGGGACATACTGTATACCCTTGGCTACATATACTGGGCACATATACCCCTGACTACATATACTGGGCACATATACCCCTGGCTACATATACTGGGCACATATACCCCTGGCTACATATACTGGGCACATATACCCCTGGCTACATATACTGGGCACATATACCCCTGGCTACATATACCCCTGGCTACATATACTGGGCATGTATACTCCTGGCTACATATACTGGGCACGTATACCCCTGGCTACATATACTGGGGATATATACCCCTGGCTACATATACTAGGCACATATACCTCTGGCTACATATACTGGGGACTACTATACTCATGGCTACTTATACTGGGGACACCTATAGACCTGGCTACCTATGCTGGGGATACCTATTTTGGGGGAACTGCTGTCAGATTATCTGCATTCTTGTGGAACCGCTGTTATGTATTTTGGGGAACAGCTGCCAAATTATGTGTATGTTAGGGGAACGGCTGCTGCCAGATTACGTGTATTTTGGGGAACAGCTGCCAGATTATGTGTATGTTAGGGGAACGGCTGCTGCCAGATTACGCGTATTTTGGGGAACTGCTGCCAGATTGTGTATGTTTGGGGGACCACTGCTACCAGATTATATGTATTTTGGGTGTTACGTGTATTTTGGGTGATCCGCTGCCAGGTTTCGCATATTTTGGGGAACTGCTTCCAAATTATGTGTATGTTGGGGGAACTGCTGCTGCCACATTATCTATTTTGGGGGAACCACTGCCATATTATCTGTATTTTGGAGGAACTTCTACCAGATTGTGTCTTGTTGGTGAAATGCTGTCAGATTACATCTATTTTGGGGGGATACACTACGGCAGAGCTCAAACTTCCCCGGCAGACCTTTTACATCACTGCTAAGGTCATGTATATTTGGCCCCACCCATGACCACGACCACATTATGCTTGACCATGTCCATTTTTTTGGCGCTATGCGCGGCGCAGGGGTTTTCCAGGTGAGTCCACTCACCTCTTTTCCCAGGACTAGACCCCTGCCAGCAACGCTAACCCAGCACACAGCATGGAAGAGGAGGTACATGAGAGCAAGGCCACGCTTTGTGACACAACCCAGGCCTTGCATGAGGACAAAATGCATGCTTAAAGTGAACCTGAGGTGAGAGTTACATGGAAGCTGCCATATTTATTTCCTTTTAAGCAACACCAGTTGCCTGGTTGTCCTGCAGATCCTCTGCCTCTAATACTTTCAGGCATAGACCCTGAACAAGCATGCAGCAGATCAGGTGTTTCTGACAATAATGTCTGACCTGGCAAGATTACCTGCATACTTCTTTCTGGTTTAATTCACACACCACTGCATCCAAATGGATCATTATGGCTACCAGGTAACTGGTATAGTTTAAAAGGAAATAAATATGGCAACCTCCATCTCGTTCTCATCTCGGGTTCATTTTAAACCAATGCATTTTGCCGCCATGCATTGATAAATATAATAGAAATGAGATATTCCTGAAAAGCAGTCCTATTCCTATCTGGGACTGGCAACGCTAACCCAGCACAGATGTTCATGGTGTTTGGTCGGGGGGGGGGGGGGGGGGTGTTGCAAAGTCGATTCCAATCCACGATTTATTCATTTTTTTTGTCAGACGGTCTGCATTTGCTGTGGAGAGGCGGATACGCCTATCTGTAACGATGCCTCCAGCAGCACTGAAACAACGTTCAGACATAACGCTGGCGGCAGGGCAAGCCAGCACCTCTATTGCATACAGTGCCAGTTCGTGCCAGGTGTCTAGCTTAGAGACCCAATAATTAAAGGGGGCTGATGGATCGTTGAACACGGCTATGCTATCTGACATGTAGTCCTTGACCATCCTCTGCAGGCGAGCGGTGTTGGAGGTGGAACTGCACGAATGCTGTTCTGTGGGCTGCTGCCTGGGTGTCAGAAAACTGTGCCACACCTTGGACACTGCCGATACCATTCCCTTGTGGGCACTAGCTGCAGCTTGTGGTGTTCTTTGCTCCCCTCCTAGTCCTGGGTTAGCGGATGTCAGTCCATTGGTGTGGCTGGAGGAGGATGCAAATCTCCTCACCAATTCCAATTCGCCTGCTTCCCATGTTGGGTGTCTGAACTCATCGTCCGTAACCTCCTCTTCCTCCTCTTCCATCTCATGTGTGTGCACTGGAGTAAAGCTCCTCAGAACAACCTCTGCATATCCCATACCTTCCTCATCTTGGCAGACCTCCTGTGATTCAAATTCCTGCGCACATTGCGAGATTTGGGTGTCTTCGTCCTCGCTTTGCCTTTCAGTAATAGGTGCATTTTCAGCATCCACTGCTTGTGAATCCAGGCACAACATTTGTGGCTGTTCCATTGACCTTTCACAGATGCAAGGTTGCACATCTTGGGGGGGAGGAGGAGGGAGTAGCTCATGCGCATATCCCATTGTGTCGTGGAACAATTGGTCGGACTCGGTATGTGGCCGTTATGTGCATGGTGTAGCTGCTGGTTGTGTCACATTTGTGCCCACTGGCTCCTTGTAACTGGCAGAGGACCTCATGCTTGACTAGGATGGGCTGGTGCTTAACCCGCTGCTGGACGCTTGAGGTGAACCATTTAACTACCTGGTCCCGTTCTTGTGGGTTATTGAGGGTTGTTTTTTGCCTGTACAAGATGGGCGGTATTGAGTGAGTTTTCTTTGGTGCGCCAACACGGCCTCTATGTGAACAGTCACAGGGAGCGCCACTTCCCCTGCCCCTCCCTCTTTCGCTGGATTTCTTCATAGTAGTCGTTACTTGTCACAAAAAAAATGACATAAACTTTTTTTTTTTATGGGCACAAGTTTTTCCAGCTAGCCCTGAAAGTACTGCTTTTTTATACAACACTAAGCAAGAGTAAAATGCAATAAAGTGTGTTTATTTATGGGCACAACTGTTTCCAGCTGGCACGGAAAGTACTGGTTTTTTTTTTCAACAACAAGCAACAGTTAAATGTAATAAACTGTGTTTTTTTATGGGCACAAGTTTTCCCAGCTGGCACTGAAAGTACTGTATTTTTTTCAACACTAACAGTAAAATGCAATAGTGTGTTTGTTTTATGGGCACAAGTTTTCCCAGCTGGCACTGAAAGTACTGTATTTTTTTCAACACTAACAGTAAAATGCAATAGTGTGTTTGTTTTATGGGCACAAGTTTTCCCAGCTGGCACTGAAAGTACTGAGAGCACAGTGGCTGCTGGCAGTGCCTGCTGGCAGAGCCTGCTGCCAGTGGTGAGGCTGGGGTACTGTGGCTGCTGCCAATGCCTGGCAGTGGTGAGGCAGGGGCTCTGTGGCTGCCGCTGGCAGTGGTGAGGCTGGGGCACTGTGGCTGCTGCTGGCAGTAGTGGGGAGGCTGGGGCACTGTGGCTGGCCTGGCTGGCAGTGCTGGCACCTCACCGCTCCCTACCTACCCCAAGCTAAACCCAAATGTGAATGGCGGAGCCAGCCGCGCGTTCGGGTATTTATATACCCGATCACGTGACTCGCTCGGCCCATCACAGCTATGGTCACAGCCAGCTAGGTTGTGTGACCATAGCTGTGCAAAAAAGCATCGTCACCGCTTATTGGCTGCCTGAAGGCGTCAATAAGCGAGGGGAGGAGACCGAACAGCGCGGCTGTGCTCAACCCGAACCCGAACACCCTAATGTTCGGGGAATAACGAACAGTGTCGAGCACTGTTCGATCAACACTATTTACAAAGAATGGTGTGAAAAGGGAAAAACATCCAGTGTGCGGCAGTCCTGAGGGCGAAGATGCCTTGTTGATGCTTGAGGTCAGAAGAGAATGCGCCGACTAATTCAAGCTAATAGAAGAGCAACGTTGACTGAAATAACCACTTGTTACAACCGAGGTATGCAGCAAAGCATTTGTAAAGCCACAACATGCACAACCTTGAGACGGATGGGCTACAACGGCAGAAGACCCCACCGGGTACCACTCATCTCCACTACAAATAGGAAAAAGAGGCTACAATTTGCACAAGCTCACCAAAATTGGACAGTTGAAGACTGGAAAAATGTTGCCTGGTTTGAGTCTCAATAGTCAGAATTTGGCGTAAACAGAATAAAAACGTGGATCCATCATGCCTTGTTACCATTGTGCAGGCTAGTGGTGGTGTAATGGTGTGGGGGATGTTTTCTTGGCACACTTTAGGCCCCTTAATGCCAATTGGGCATCATTTAAATGCCATGGGCTACCTGAGCATTGTTTCTGACCATGTCCATCCCTTCATGACCACCATGTACCCATCCTCTGATGGCTACTTCCAGCAGGATAATGCACCATGTCACTGTAACGATTGTGGGATTCTCTCCGTGATCAGCGCACAAGACGTGCGCTGACACTGCGGAAATCCTCCACAAACGTATAATTTGCGGGAACCCAGCAAAAGGTGCAATGCACCTGTAGAGGGAAATTCCTGTCGGCAGGTGGAGCTGTGGAGTGCAGAGGAACAGCTCCTCTGCCCTGCCACACACGCCAGACAGGAATTGTACGAAGGGCAGAAACGCAATCGCAAGAGAGGCGATTGAGAATGAGCACAGGGACAGATTGTATGTGTGTGCACCAAACTAGTCGCCAACCCGCGACAGTGCACACACAACAGCAGATATGAAATAGGAACGCGATCGCGAGAGGTGCGATCGCCAGACGTGACACAAGGCTACAGCAAGGCAGAGCACGAGAGTAGCAAAGGCACAGCAAATCATACACTGAGAAAGATAAGGAAAATAACAAACGCTAACTGAACGCGAACACCGCACTCATTCGCAACAGTGCACGCGATCGTGCGCAGTCCCCACGTGATAAGCACAACTGGAACAAGCACGCCTAACTAACCACCGACAGACAAACGTAAAACAGAGGACGCGAGCGCTTGCTTAACGGTTACCTCACCGAGCCTCCAGCAAGCGTTCGTAGCAGACAAGACAGACACACGAAAACAGGACCAAGCGAGAGACAGGATCCACAGTACTAGCAAAAGAGGCTAGTGCGATCCAGGGAGGCAGAACAGAAGGATCCACAGCACTAGCGAAAAGAGGCTAGTGCGATCCAGGGAGACAGAACAGAAGGATCCACAGCACTAGCGAAAGGAGGCTAGTGCGATCCAGGGAGGCAGAACAGAAGGATCCACAGCACTAGCGAAAAGAGGCTGACACTCCTCCAGGAGTGTTTCACAGGAAGAAACCTTATGACCAGCAAAGGACTCTGGGAAACATAGCTCTTTATACTGCCAGTCATCAAAGGAGGCAGGTAGGGGATTTGCATAACGAGTGTATCCAAATTCCTCAGCAGCAAGCTGCAATACTGACAAAAGGTCTCTCTTCCAGAGACCTGCAGGATGCAGACCTGAACAGTGGTCAAAAGGCTGCCTGTCTGCGCAGGCAGCCCAGCGGATCCTCACAGTCACAAAGCTCGAATCATTTCAAATTGGTTTCTTGAACATGACAATGAGTTCACTGTACTAAAATGGCCCCCACAGTCACCAGATCTCAACCCAATACAGCATCTTTGGGATGTGATGGAACGGGAGCTTCATGCCCTGGATGTGCATCCCACAAATCTCCATCAACTGCAAGATGCTATCCTGTCAATATGGGCCAAAATTTCTAAAGAATGCTTTCAGCACCTTGTTGAATCAATGCCACGTAGAATTAAGGCAGTTCTGAAGGCAAAAGGGGGTCAACACCGTATTAGTATGGTGTTCCTAATAATCGTTTGAGTGTATTGTCCAGCACAACGCACCACCATAGTGTGAATGTACAAATGACAGAATTTTTATTGTTTCTGTTGTCTGCTGTCTCCCTCTAGTTCCCTGTATCAACTTATTATTATTCCATTGCCATGAAGTCAAACCTGTTTCAATAGAACACTGTCTATTGTCTTACTTCCTCCTGCCATGCCCTGCTCCCTTTTATGGAAATGCACAAGCTTTATAGCTTGAATAGCAGTGCCTGAGTTAAAGGGACACTTAAGCCAGAAAAAAAAAATGAGTTTTACTCACCTGGGGCTTCTACCAGCCCCCTGCAGCAGTTCTGTGCCCTCGCAGCCACTCACTAATCCTCTGGTCCCCCGCTGCCAGCTAGTTTCGTTTTTGCCGACAGGCCCGTCAGGATTGGCCATGCGTAGCTTTTTCCACATTCCCGACTGTAATTAGCGCTATTGCAGGCCGCAACGCGTACAAAAATACACGTTGTCGCATATCTATGCGTTTGTAATGCGGCAACGCGTATTTTTGCTCTAATTACAGTCGGGAATGCGGAAAAATCTACGCGTGGCCAGTCCTGACGGGCCTGTCGGCAAAAAAACTAAACTAGCTGGCAGCGGGGGACCAGAGGATTAGTGAGTGGCTGTGAGGGCACAGGACTGCTGCAGGGGGCTGGTAGAAGCCCCAGGTGAGTAAAACTCATTTTTTTTCTGCCTTAAGGTTCACTTTAAGGAGGCTCTAGAGCTGGGCACACGCTTCTGCCAATTGTGGCAGATTTTTACTGGGATGTAAATGCATAAGTGTGAATTGATGCAGTAAGAATCTGCATATATATATATATGTATATATATATATATATATATATATATATATATATATATATATATATATATATATATATATATGTATATTTATGCTTCAAGCTATTTTAAAGAGAATCTGTATTGTTAAAATCGCACAAAAGTAAACATACCAGTGCGTTAGGGGACATCTCCTATTACCCTCTGTCACAATTTCGCCGCTCCCCGCCGCATTAAAAGTGGTTAAAAACAGTTTTTAAAAGTTTGTTTATAAACAAACAAAATGGCCACCAAAACAGGAAGTAGGTTGATGTACAGTATGTCCACACATAGAAAATACATCCATACACAAGCAGGCTGTATACACCCTTCCTTTTGTATCTCAAGAGATCATTGTGTGTTTCTTTCCCCCTTCTGCTCTCATGCACTGAAGTTTCAGGCTGCTCTTTTCTTCTTGCAAACAGCTTTGCCCTTGTCTGTAATCCTCAGTATGTGAAAGCCCAGCCAGCTCAGAGGACGATTTATCCAGCTTGTAAAAGATAAGAGAGAAGAGAGAATCTGCCATAATCTAAATAACACACAGGCAGTGTGCAGAGAGGGGCCTGGAGGGGGGAGATTCATCACAGAACCACAACACTGAAGAACTTGGCAGCCTTCCAGACACAGGCCGACAAGTCTGACAGGGGAAAGATACATTGATTTATTACAGAGACTGTTATAGTAGAAAGCGCTGCAGTAAGCCAGAACACATTAGAATAGCTTTTGGAACTTGTAGGATGATAAAAAACAGGATGCAATTTTTGTTACGGAGTCTCTTTAAAGCAATGTATTTTAATGCTTTCATAAAAATACAATCATACAATCAAAGCAGTTAAAAAAAAAATTTGCATGTGAAAATAAATACAATGAAACCATTGCAATTTTGCACAGCCTTAGGCTACTTTCCCACCAAGATGTTGCGTTTTAGGGGACGTTATGGTCGCATAACGTGCCCCTAACGCAACGCCTGGTGGTGCTGGATGTGGACGTCCGACTGAGCCGCGTTGTGCAGCTCACTCTGGCGTCTGTGATGCCGTGATGCGTACTCTTGGATGCATGCGGCATCACGTTCTCCTGCCGGCCAATCGCCGGCCACTCCAGGAAGTAAACACTGCACGTCACACCGTGCAGTGAATATTAATTAGCCATGTGCCTGGCCGCTCTCCCCTCCTCCCCAACATTACTGAGCATGTGCATGCAGTCTAATGCGGCTTAGCCGTGTATAACGTACTGCATGCAGTACGTTATCTTGAGGTGCAGCGTTACAATGTAACGCAACGTGGGCACTGTGAACAGCCCATTGATTTTTCATTACTGTGCGGTGGAGTGTGTTACAGGCTGCTCTAACGTGCGCCTGTAACGTCCCACTGTGAAAGCAACCTAAAAGTGTACCTGAGATGGGGGATTATAAAGAAAATATACATACCTGGGGCTCCCTCCAGCCCCCTCCGGCCTGATCGCTCCCACACCGTCCTCTTCTGCCTCTCCGTTCACCCACAACTGGGCCTGGAAAAAACCTCCAGTCGGGGCCAGTTGGTGCATGTGCATTCCGGGCCAGGCAGCATGGGCAGCGCTACACTGGCGCATGCTGGGGCACTGCCCCCTCAGCTGCCTACATCCCTGGAAAAAACAGTTAACCGTTTACAGTGTACAGTGACCAGGATACAGTCTGTAAAAAATTCTCCATGTCCGCATGAGTCTATGTAGGTGTTAAGTCAACCAAGGGTCTTATCTTTTTGTCATAAACTCACAATCCTTGCAAGATCCCGTGTAATCAATGTATCTGGATGACACTTACATGTGCAAAAAAAAATCTTTCCACCCCCTTCTGATTTTATGTTCTAACATTGTCAGTCAACAGGAATAGTCTAAAGAAGGCTTGCAAGCTGAAAGCTTACTGTATTTCTTTGAAAATAGCCAATAAACTATAGCTTGTGTTTTACAGACAAGACGTTTTGAATCAGGATTGCTGAACTAGTTAGCCTTAATTTTATCGCCTGAGTTAAGCAAAAAATGTCTAAAGCTCGCCATATAAACATCGGTTCCGATCACCCCGATAGGACCCACCAGCCAGTCATTGTGCCCCCCAACATTTTGAATCTGGAGCCGGCACTACCAGGCGTGCTCCCCTGTCTCGCTCCCACTGCCGGGAGTGTTCTGCACTATATTTCAACACTATTTTTTAATAATATAAATATTATTATTATTGTTAAAACTCTAATCAGCGGGGCGGGAGCCAGACTGCAGTCAGTTTCTGGATCAAAACCAGGTCCCAGAGATTAAATCAAAAGTTTTCTAGCAAAATGCAGAGAATACAATCTTGTGGGTTTTTTTGGCTCTTACACAGTTTAGGCAAATATGTAATTGGTCTTAGGAGACCTTCTGTATACATTAGCTGGGGAGGAGGTGCTTACCTTTTCTGAGTGCTCTGATCTTTTGACAGTTGAGTAGCACCATGAATTAAACCAAGAGACCAGGAAGTGTCCAGTGGTTACTGCAGTTCAAGGTTTTATTTAGGCCATATATGTGATAAGAGACTGCAGTTCGGTTTGAAGTGGTAGGCTAACAATTGTTTATATATAACCACTTCTATTTGCAGGAGAAGGGGCAGAAAATTACTTTGGGAGATCCTAATACATGTCTGACAGAATTTGATTGTGGACCAGGAAGAGAAACCATAACCAAGGGAATATGGATGTATAACAGACATTTCATACTGGAAGGTGCACAGAAAAAGAAGGTGGGGGTACTCCAGTTGTTCTGTTCTTATTGTATGTTTTCAGGTATTAATTGATTCTTATAAAACTTGTGTTGTGATCTTATTACATTGTGGGCAGGGGATTAAGGTAGTGGGGAAATAAAAATTGAGGGTGTAGCGAAACTTTAACCCCCTTATGCCGCCTGGACATAGGAGCTATGCTGGGCTTCCTGGCTGATGGTGATGCTATGCTGGCCTGGCTGGCGGTGATGCTGTGCTGGCATTGCTGGCGGTGATGCTATGGCCTGGCTGGTGGTGATGCTGAGCCGGCCTGGCTTTGCTGGTTGCTGGGCCTGGTGCTTTGTTGGGCAATTTTCTGGAGGCTTTGCTGTGGTGAGGGTTTTGCTGGGCTGGGCGCATTTCTGGGGGCTTTGCTGGGGGCTTTGCTAGGCTGGCCTAGGGGCTTTGCTGGGCTGGGGGCTTTGCTTTGCTGGTCTGATGCTTGGGGGTTTTGCTAGGCTGGGCTGGGGCCCGGGGTCTTTGCTTTGCTGGGGGCTTGCCTTAGCTGAGAGTTTTGCTAGCCTGGGGGCTTTGCTGGGGACCGGGGGCTCTGATTTGCTGGGTGCTTGGCTGAGCTGGGGGCTTTGCTAGGCTGGGCTGTGGGCTCTGCTTTGCTGGTCTGGGGGTTTTGCAAGGCTGGGCTGGGGCCCGGCGCTTTGATTTGCTGGGGGCTTTGCTAGGCTGGGCTGAGGGCTTTGCTGGGGACCGGGGGCTTTGCTGGGGTGGGGGTTTTACTTTGCTGGTCTGGGCTTGGCTAAGGGCTTTGCTGGGCGGGAGTGCTGGTTGCAGGCAGTGCTACAGACCTCAGATTGTGGCGACTGGGGAAGGCAGAGCAGGATGCACATTACCCAGGACACATGCAGGAAGTGCTCTGCCTCCTTCAGTCGCCGTGATCTGAGGTCTGATCATGAGAGCTGGCACAATGCGGTGGGGAGGCTCACGGGGCACCCTGGCAACAGGTTCGGGGGCGGGTGCCAGAGATCAAACCCTCCCCTGGAGAAAACCACCCACCGTGGATGATTGCACGCACGTGCCCATGCATAGCTGGCCTTTGACCTGAGCGACTAGAGCGGTCGCTCAGGGCGCCGGCTTCCAAAGGGGCGCCTAAAGCTGGTTACCTATACTGAGGGCACCCACACCTGATTTCCTATACTGGGGCACCAATAGCAGGCTACATTTACTGAGGGCACCAACACCTGGCTACCTATACTGGAGGCACCTACGCCTGGCTACCTATGGGATGGATGGAGACCTTCAACTGACTTCCTATACTGGGGGCACCTATGCTTGGCAACCTATATTGAGGGCACCTAAACATGAGATCCTATACTGGGGGCACCTATACCTGGCTACCTACCTATACTGAGTCTGAGGGCATTTTTTTGGGGGGCGCACTGCAGCTATAATGCGTGGTGCAAATTGTCATTCTAAATTGGGGGGTGGCGGCTAACTGTCCCACTGATTGTTTTTATTAATATTCCTAAAAGGTTCTAGCCTTCATTTTTAAGTATATTCAGGATAATGCACTCTTTCCATCCATTCATGGTTATGAATAGTATTTTTCATACATATCACTTACATATGTGACTTGTCACGGAGATCTGAGCATTTGGCGTGATGTGTCACAACGTCAAAAAGGTTGGGAACCACTGTCCTAGGAGATATCTCAGGAGAAAAGGTGAATTGCATCTGGGCCTGTGTGTGTGTGCGCATGCGAGGAGGATGAAGGGGGGCACAAAATCAGGTTTCGCTCAGGGCGCTGTGAAACCTAAGGCCGGCCCTGTGCCCATGGCAGCACCTATCGGCCCCTAAACCCGATCTGTGTCCCCTGTTAACCCACAAAGATCACTGTTACAATTAGTTTGTTATACAGTATACTACATACTGCAAACTGCACTCAATTTTTCCTTTAATAGTAAAAGGTTTACCACTCAGAGTGTGAAAGACATGATCCCTCTTATCGCATTACTGCGTTGTGCACATGATAAACATTAAATAAAGTGAAACAATTGTACATTTCCAAACTGAATGTTTTAATAAATTAACAAAAAAAAATAACAGGTTTAACAAATGTCATCTTAGCTGAACATTTTAATAAGATAACAATATGCTGGAGGGTGGTTTGGGTGCTGGGTGGGTGGTCTGGATTCTGGAAGGGAGGTTTGGGTGCTGAGTAGGTGGGAGAGTGGTTTGGGTGCATGAGAGGGTGATTTGGGTGCATTGGAGGGTGGTTTAGGTGCTTTGGGTGGGAGTTTTGGGTGCTGCTTGGGTGGCACTGGGTGTTTTGGGTTAGGGTGCCGGCTGTTGTCGGGGTAGGGGGGGGGGGCTCCCACCCTGCAGAGTTGTGAGTGGACTAGTTGGCTTGTCATAGATACTTACATGCTCCAGCATGCAGCATGAGTGGTTAAGATAATTTAAACTTTTCTGGTTAGTATTCCAGTTAATAGTTTCCAGTTAGTGTAGTAAGCAGATGCAATCATTACAAGAAAATGAGTAATGAACAGAATTATACACTTAAAATTGCCTATTGGCTATTTATGACATCTCACCACCTGACCGGCTTTATTTTCTTCATAGGTGGCTGTGTTTGTATTGGATACAGAGGGATCACTAAGTAATGAGACAAAGGAAACTACAAGCGTCCTGCTGTCAGCATTAGCCAATATGCTCAGTTCCTACCAGGTGATGTCTTTTGTGCAGAATTATAAGAGAAAAACTGGCTTATAGGGAACCATAACTGTGAAAGGAAAAAAAAAATTCATTTACCTGGGGCTTTCCCAAGCCCCCTGCAGCCGTCCTGTGCCCGCGCCGGTCCTTGAGTGTCCTCCGGTACCCCGCCGCGGCTTAGTTTCGTTTTCGGCCGACTGCCAGTCGGCACCCGGCAACGCGTCCTTTTCTTCGCCTTCCCTGCCGTGAAGCGCATCATGCGCAAGTGTACTTCGCCTGCATATGATGCGCTTGACGGCGGTGAAGGCGAAGAATTGGACGCGTTGCCGGGTGCCGACTGGCAGTCGGCCGAAAACGAAACTAAGCTGCAGCGGGGGACCGGAGAACACTCAAGGACCGGTGAGCTGCACAAATATCCATCCCTCTCTGGGCACAGTGAGGAAGGAGTAGGGAGGCGCTCTCACGCGGAAACACGATGTGACCCAGAAACACTTCGGAGGTTGCGGCAATCAGGAAAAAATGATTGTTATTCAAAGAATTGTGGACGAAGAGGAGGTGGCAGTGATGTGATGATAGCATCATTTAATTTGTCTCATTAACAACTCCTCACTTATGTATTTTATTTTATTTTTTTAATTTTGCTTCAGATTTTCTTTAACTAGTGTTGGTTGCAAATTTTTGCATCGAAAATGCCATTTTCGATTTTGAGAAAACATTTGTGAAAATACACTGTATTTTCACAATATAGTCAAAGGGCTGGTGCACACCAAAAACCGCTTGCAGATTGCTGTTTTTGAAACGCTTTTTCTTATTATGAAGCGTTTAAGCTAGCGTTTTGCGGGTTTGTGTAGGGGTTTTTGTTTAGCAGATTTCATATATAATAATACAGTAAAGCTGTTACTGAACAGCTTCTGTAACAAAAACGCCTGGAAAACTGCTCTGATCTGGCGTTTTTCAGAGCGGTTTGCGGTTTTCATATACTTAACATTGGAGGCAGAAATGCCTCCGAAATCCAAAAAATGCTGCAGCCCAGGAGTATGCGTTCCTGCAAAACGCCTCCCGCTCTGGTGTGAACCACTCCATTGAAATACATTACCCTAGAGTTTCCACATCCGCAAGCGGATCTGAAAACGCTAAAAAAAACCGCTCGGTGTGCACCAGCCCAAAGAAAATAAATTTTTATTTCCGATGTGAAAATTTGTGAAAACCGTGAAAAATCTTTATTTTTACTGTGAAAGTTTACGAAAACTGCGAAAATTGTTTATTTCAGCGTGAAAATTCATGAAAAATGCATAAAATCCCAAACTTCTTACAACATGAGTTTCGATGACATTTTTGCTCCAAAGTCAAATTTTACATTATTTTCGTGAAAATCAATATTAAAAGAATGGCAGCATTTTCGCTCATTGCATCCGTTTCCTCCCTCTCTGCCACAGATTTAGCTACCCACTTCACCAACAAAATTGTCTCCATCTGTCAGGAAATATCCAATCTCCAATCTTCACCTCCCATCCCCTCCCAACCAGCTCCTCCTCCACCCTATCCTTCCCTCACATCCTTCACTCCTACTACCACGGAGGAAGTCAACCACCTACTGCAGACTTCCCATACCACTACTTCCCCCCCTTGACCCCATCCCTTCTGATTTACTCCAGCCTCACTTCACGGAATTGACCCCAGTCCTCACTGCCCTGTTCAACCTCTCCCTATCCACAGGCACCTTCCCCTCAGCCTTCAAGCAGGCCACTGTACTACCCCTGCTCAAGAAACCCTCCCTCGACCCCTCGCTACCCTCTAACTACCGCCCTATCTCCCTCCTCCCCCTTTGCCTCAAAACTCCTTGATCGTCTGGTTCACAAACGCCTGACCCAGTACCTCAATGCCAACTCACTGCTAGACCCACTGCAATCTGGATTTCTGCCCACCCACTCAACCGAAACTGCTCTCACCAAAGTGGTTAATGATCTTGCCTTAGCTAAAGCTGAAAGTAAATACTCCATTCTCCTCCTCCTTGACCTTTCAGCAGCTTTTGACACAGTAGATCATCCCCTACTCCTCCAGTCCCTCCAGTCCATGGGCATTCACGATCTCGCCCTGACCTGGCTTTCATCCTACCTCTTCAACCGCTCCTTCACGACCGCCTTCAATGAGTCCTCGTCCACCCCCAACCACCTCTCGGTGGGAGTCCTCCAAGGCTTGGTCCTTGGCCCCCTTACTGTTCACCCTATACACATCCTCCATTGGCAAGGTTATCACCTCCATGGGTTTTAACTATCATCTGTATGCAGATGACACCCAGATCTACCTCCACACCCCTGACATATCCACCACTACCATGGACAAGGTCTCCTCCTGCCTATCAGCCATCTCCTCCTGGATGTCCGCTAGGTTCCTGAAACTAAATCTAGACAAAACGGAATTTATGATCTTCCCACTCCAGCCATCCATGAACCTCCCACATGTGCATGTCACTGTTAACCACACTACCATTCGCCCTACCTCTCAAGCCCGCTATCTGGGTGTCACCCTGGACTCCGCACTCTCCTTTACTCCCCACATCCAAAACCTCACAAGGTCCTGCAACTTCCACCTTCATAACATCTGTAAGATTCGCCCTTTCCTGACCTCTGCCACCACCAAACTCCTCATCCATGCCCTCATAATTTCCTGCCTTGACTACTGCAATGCCTTTCTGTCTGGCCCCCGTATGACCCGAACAGCCCCACTGCAGTCCATCATGGATGCGGCAGCCAGAATTTTTCACTGCTCCCATCGCTCCACCACGGCGGATCCCCTCCTTGAATCCCTCCACTGGCTTCCTATCCAGTCCAGAATCATATTCAAGATGCTGTGTCTGACCTACAAATCTGTCCACAAAACCTGTCCAACCTACATTTCCGATCTTACTCAAAGGTACACACCTAGCCGCTCACTCCGCTCTTCCAATGAACTTCGCCTGACCGCCCCCCATATCACCCAGTCCCATGCACGCCACCAGGACTTCTCAAGAGCTGCTCCAACACTATGGAGCTCCCTAACCATTAGGGCAGCCCCCTCCTTCAACATCTTCAAGAAGGCCCTCAAAACTCACCTTTTCACTCTGGCCTACTACCCCTCACAAGTGCTCTAAACCCACAGCTGAACTCTGGTCTCCTACCTTTCGTGTCCTTACCTCTCCCTCTAGATTGTAAGCCTTTGGGCAGGGTCCTCCTCCTTTTGTGTCCTCCATTACTGTGCACCCATGCTATGCATCTGAGTGAACCTAACTTGCCTAATCTCCACGCTCCCCTCCAGTGACTAAGCATTACCTTGTACTCATACTGTGCTGCATGATCTGGTCTTTCTTGTATTCAGGTATTGTCATTTTTCTGTATGTCACCCCTAAATATTGTCTGTAACCTAAACTAATGTACAGCGCTGCTTAATATGTTGGCGCTTTATAAATACAATGAATAAATAAATAAATAAATCACTGGTACTAACACATGTACAACACCCCTTTTCTTCCTTCAGATAATCAATGTTAATTCCAACCTGAAAAGCTCAGATTTTCAACAGCTTTTGGTAAGATTAATTCATACCTGGATCACTTTTCATAAACTCTAGGAGCAAAAAAGCAAAAAAATGCATAATTTTATGTGATAGAAGTTGTCAAAAGAAATACCCAAGAATGTAACACATTATTACAGGTGATAGTCCTCGTTCTTTAATTACGTGTAAGAAATTCAAGTTCTAAAGAATTTGATCTAGTAATGGTGAATTAGATTCAGTAAATCTTGGTAGTCTACTGAATGTAACTTTTACCATTCATTGGCAGCAAGCACCCCTTTGATAGATTACACTCTAATCACCCCTCATTTCACTGTAAAATAAGAATACCTGAACTGTGGCACCATTAGCCAATTGCCAGCAACCAAATAAATCAGCTGGAACACCATAGCTGCAAATTTACATTGTGGTCTCTGGCAGCACCTGGTGCAGGTGATTGGCTGTGCACTTACATGAACTCATCTGAGGGATCTCGTGAAGATAGTGGAGGAAACCGGTAGACAGAGCTGTCTGGTAATAATGACCAACCTTCTGCTCGAGTGAGACTTGCAAGTCAAAGAATACCATCCCAATTGTCAAGGGTGGGGAAAGGAAAATGCAGCGGGGGTGAATTACTGCATAAAACAGTATAGCCTTGGGCTATACTATGAGGGGCATTTTGTAATGTTTGTAAAATTATGATGGAATGTGTATGTTGTATAGCACTTTGTATATATGTATAGCACCTTCTGAGGAAGCCGTTTAGATGAAATGTGATCATATTAAAGTCTATGTACAGCACTATGCATGTTTTGTAGCACACTTGTAATCTGCTCCCCTACTTTCGGAAACGTATGGGATCATTACCCTTGAGGTGTCTGCAGTTAGCATTTAACTTATGGTCTTCGAGCAGTCATACTCTGGTCCCATGCTGTTTCCAGTGAATTAAAGAGAACCCGAGGTGGGGTTCTGACAATACTATCCGCATACAAAGGCTGGGTCTGCCTATACAGCCCAGCCTCTGTTGCTATCCAGATCCCCCCAAGCCCCCCCCCCCCCCCCCCCTGCGCTCTGCGATCCCCCATAAATCACAGCCGCGCTGTGCGGGCTGTGTTTACCTCTGTATTGTCAGTCTCGGCGCTCCCCCCGCCTCCTGCATAGCTCCGGTCCCCGCCCGCGTCCCTTCCCTTCAAACAGCGGGGAGGGAAGGGACACGGGCGGGGACCGGAGCTATGCAGGAGCAGAGGGAGCAGCAGACTGACAGTACAGTGGTAAACACAGCCCACTGTGACACGTTGCGTGTTGACAGTGCGACTGTGATTTATGGGGGATAGCAGAGCGCAAGGGGGGGCTTAGGGGGGATCTGGATAGCAACAGAGGCTGGGCTGTATAGGCAGACCCAGCCTCTGTATATGGATTTCATTGTCAGAACCCCACCTCTGGTTCTCTTTAAGCAACCAAACTATGGGATAGCTACACCCCACTTTTTACTACAAGCTAAAGTGGAGGGGTACATAGCAAGGAAATGAACAGCGCTACTTAAAAACAGGCAAGTGCCTACCTGCAAAAGAGTGCAAACCCCACTTGTGGGATATAATACACACCGAGCATACACATGACCTAAAGTGGAGGGGGATCAGCCAGGACCCCCGTAGTTGTTGGGTTGCAATCCCTATATAGGGTATTCACAGGTAGACCTACCACCAACAGGTGGCGTCTGTTCTTTTAAATCATATTGATTTTTATAATAGTGTACCAAGCTTTTTATGTACCTATAGGGCATGTCTTTTAGACAGTGTTTCTCCTGTCTCGGAGGCAGGGCCCTTAAAAAGTACACTTTCCAGCCATTTGCAAAAAAAGAGAAATAACCTCTACATTGCGCTTTTCTCCTGGCAGACTCAAAGTGCCAAAGGTACAGCCACGAGGATACCCTCTATAGGCAGAAGCAGCACTAGGGAGTCTTGCCCAAGGTCTCCTACTGAATAGGTGCTGGCTTACTGAACAGGAAGAGCCAAGATTCCAACCCAGGTCTCCTGTGTCAGAGCCAGAGACCTTAATCATTACACTATCCAGCCAGGTACACATTGAGGCCTCCTTTCCACTGACTGTTGGTAGGCAGTGAAATGCCTCTCAAACTCTCACAACGGCTCACTGCTGCCTGATAATGGCTCGCTGCTGCCTGATATTGGCTCACTGCTGCCTGATAACGGCTCACTGCTGCCTGTGCCTGGTAACTGCTCAATTCAGCCTGGCAACTGCTTGCTGAGCACACAGCTCAACAGTCCGTGGAAAGGAGGCCTAACTGTTCTTACCTCCTTCAGTCAGTTAAATTTTACTGTATATTATGTGTTAGTGTTTTGTTTTATTTGTCTGTAATTGTCAATGTATAATTTTCCTTTTCTACTATAAAATCATTTAGTCTGTGTCCATGTTATGAGCATTTACAGTTTCCAGTCTGCCTGTTCATGCTGCTAAGATGATATTGTGCATTTGCCTGAGTGGTCAGTCCAAAATTGTTAACTTAGTGTTCTATATGGCTCTCTTCCCAGATGCTCCGGAAAGTGCCAAAGCCAATAGAGGAACACTTAAATATGACTCCTGCAAAGGTAAATTCAGCATTCTCACAATGTATACCTTTCTGTTTTTTGTGTATTCACTTTTACTGTATTGTTAAACTGTTTAAAAAATCAATGTCCTCTCACAATTTGTTTGCTGGGATCTGAGCTGTACAGTATATGGTAATTACAGGGCCAGATTTACAAGGTGCTGTAGGCACGTGCCTACAATTACCTGTTAATGAAAAAGTGTCTCACTCCCCTACCCAAGTGCCTTCCACCTCCCCTTACCTTGCAGATTCCCCGATCGGAGTGTTAAGGTGGCCACTAACTGTCCAATTTCTAGCAAAAAGTTGTTCGAGCGATCAGAAATTCTGATCGGATTGGTTGTAAATAATCTCTGTTCATGGGCAAAATGGATGATGAACTACTATAATTGGATTTTCAGTCGAACCAAAATTTGTATTTTCTTGTTGGTTGTGATAGATAGAAAGCAAAGATTGGTTCGTTGATGGTGTAGTGAACGATTTCACTTCCGATCAGATTTTCTGATCGCTCTAACGATTTTTCGCTAGAAATTGGACTGTTAGTGGCCACCTTAAATGAGAGGTTACTCAACCAGGTCTCGGCATTCCGCTGACAAGATCTCCCTTCAGTCAGGAGCACCTCTAGCTACATAACACTTGGGGGCACCACTAGCTACTTAATACTGAGGCACCTGTAGCTACCTATTATGAGCAGGGTTACTAATGGAAAGAGACAACTGGGACAGCCAGCACACTTGCGGTGCGGCTTTGAGGGGATGGGGGGGAAGTTGTAGGTTTATGGAGGGCAAAGTCTAGGGTGCCAGGATATCTGTGCCTATAGGCTCCTGTTGTAATGGATTGCGGAGACACCTCCGCGCGGTCTGACAGCGGGGCGGCTGTTTCCGCATTCAGGCCGGCGGTTTCCGCGCAGCCGCATGCATCTGGTTTTTCTGAGCCTAGTAGTGTACACAGATGGAGAGCTACCCGCGCGTGCGCTGGGAGGCAGGCTCTTTATGCCAATAGGAGAGGGATCAGCTGATCAGGACGGTCAGCTGATCCCAGCACAGTGGGTGATTGGCTGAATGGGACTGGGAGGCGCTGTGGAGCGCTCCGCTATATATACTCCTTGCCTGTCAGTAGCCAGTTGTCTGCCGTTGCGAATACTAACGTGTGAGCACTCACACCAGTCAGATCTTACAGTGTGTTAGAACCAGGAGGACCTGGGAATTCACACTTAGCCAGATTACGCTATTGCTGTGTTATCATTTAGACTAGTTCCAGGGTGTCGACGACCACGGACCTCACACCCAAGACTAGGGATACTGTATCATTGCTGTGTTATCATTTAGACTAGTTCCAGGGTGTTGACGACCATGGACCTCACACCCAAGACTAGGGATACTGTATCATTGCTGTGTTATCATTTAGACCAGTTCCAGGGTGTTGAGACCACGGACTTCACACCCAAGACTAGAGATACTGTGTCATTGCTGTGTTATCATTTAGACCAGTTCCAGGGTGTTGAAGACCACGGACCTCACACCCAAGACTAGGGACACTGTGTCATTATTGTGTTATCATTCAGACTAGTTCCAGGGTGTGGGGATCTAGGAGCCCACACCTCAGTCTAGGATTCTGTTGTATCATATGTTCTGACCATTTGCTCTGTCGACCTCGCTCCTGCCCTCTGATTCGGTACCTCGCATCTCTGCCTACCTGTTGCCAGACCCTGCCTGTACCCGGTTACCGAATCAGTATATCTCTCTCTGTACTTTATCTGCTCGTGTGTTGCCGACCTGGCCTGTCCGACCTCGCAAGCTGTCACTCCCCAGTGGTGCTCAGCTTATGGTACTAGTAATAACACCAATCCACTAGGGGTTAGCTGCAACCAGACCCTCACTATCTAGGAGATAGTTCCTGCACTGCCCAGGGCCACCTGCCCCTCAGGTGGTTCTCAGCCCAGCTGGCTAGATTCCCCGCTCCTCGGGAAATAGCCATTAGCTTCTTTATATTTACTTTAGGTGTCCAGAGGTTAGTCATATATCTGTATTATTGGTGATTCTGCAGGTCATCAATAATCAGGTATACATCTGTATTCTTGGTGATTCTGCAGATCACCAATAATCAGATTCTCTCTGTGTGCTGACACCGTTCGTTACACCTGTGAGGTAAATCCTGGCCTGCTGGGCAGGGACGGATCTAGACCAAGTTGCGCCTGGGGCAAGGTCAGGTTTTGGTGCCTAAAGGTCAGGTTTTGGTGCCTGAAGGTCAGGTTTTGGCACCTAAAGGTCAGGTTAAGGTCAGGTTTTGACACCTAAAGGTCAGGTTTTGGTGCCTAAACTGCCATTCCCTATCCAAATTTTGCCTCCTTTTTATGAATTCAACAAACTGCGCCTGGGGCAAGATTGTATTATACCAGTCAGTGCATACCTTTCACTGCATCTGTGACTGCGCATTGTATTATACTAGTCATTGCATACCTTTCACTGCATCTCTGTGACTGCACATTGTATTGTACCAGTCAGTGCATATTTTTCACTGCATCTCTGTGACTGCACACTGTATTAGTCCACTCAGTGCATACCTTTCACTTCATCTGTGTGACTGCACACCATATTATACCAGTCAATGGTATAATACCACCTCCTTCAGGTGCAGCATCTTCAGCCGCTTTATATCTTGCACCTTCACAGCCACCCTCCTCCACTCCGCCTCTCACCTTGAGCAGTTCCTGCTCCTCTGCCTACAACAGCCAGGTGTTCATTAAGGAAATCTTTGAGCGGAAGAAGTCAATATCTGCCAGTCTACCCCTTGCCCAGCGTCTGACAGCTGGCTTGGTGGAACTGTTAGCTCGCCAGCTGTTACCATACCAGCTGGTGGGCTCTGAGGCCTTCCAAAAATGTGTGGCGATTGGGACTTCGCAGTGGAAGATACCAGGCCACAATTATTTTTCTCAAAAGGCGATACCCAAACTGTACCGTGATGTTGAAAAGCAAGTAGTGTCATCTCTGGCACACAGCGTTGGGTCAAGGGTCCCTCTGACCATGGATGCCTGGTCTGCAAAGCGCGGTCAGGGTAGGTAGGTACATTACTTGTACAGCTCTTTGGGTCCTTCCTTGGATGTGTTGTGGTAGCCGTTTCTCAGGACCGGAATAGAACCCTGATTCCTGGCCCGTTAACCATGGTTACCATGGTACTGAGAAAGTACCAAGGAAAGTTTATCACACAGTTGAATGAATGGCAGACTTGCCCTCCATAACAGATTCTCGTGGAAGGAACTGCACAGACAGCAGAAAAAGTAATTTAAAAAAATAGATGTAAGCTTTAACAATGGTAGAGAAAGAACCATTGAAAGTCTGAGCAGCGATGAACCCCTGGACTACTGGGTGCTCAGGTTTGACCTGTGGCCAGAGCTGTCACAATTTACCATCCAACTTCTGGCTTGCACTGCCTCAAGCATCCTAGAAAGGACCTTCAGCACAGCTGGAGGCATTGTCAGTGAGAAGAGAAGTTGCCTAGGTCAAAAAAAGTGTTCAGTACCTCACCTTTAATAAAATGAATGAGGCATGGATCCCGGAGGGCTACTGCCATCCCCACGCAGCATCTCTGCCTGCAGGCCGCTTAACTGCCTTCTCCCCCACCACCAACAGGGTCCAGGACTCCAGTTGCTAGCAGTGGCCTCTAACAAAAAGAATATTTTTTTCTGGGCGTGTACATGCCCGTCTAATTTTTCTGGCTGCACTGCGGCTGCAACAGCAACATAAGAGACATGTACATGTGTCAACTCCCCTTTGTGATCGTTACCTTGCCGCGGTGAAGGGGCTTGCGTATCACAATGAAGCAATGACCTATATGAGTGTGTTGGGGGCACACCCAAGATATTAAGGTCGTTGCTTCATTGTGGACAGATCAAATTCGATCAGCTGGACAGTCACTGTTGTTCTGTCATTGAGCTACCTCAGCCCAGCGACCATATGGGCTTGAAAACCACCATCCCCTGCACTCTTGCCATCATGCGCACCAGTCCAGCACGGCCATCACTACACAAACAGCTGTTTGTGGTGCGTTACACAGTGATTTTGGTCTGTCAGTGTGAAGCAGAACTCTAATTACACTACCTGCTGATCCCTGTATACACACGCAAGATGTTTTCAAGCACTTTATGCCTCCAATCTAGGAATGCAATGTGATTTCTGCCCTTTAGGGGTTATTACCCTGCTCTTCGTCAAATCTGTAAATTTCCCGGGGACTTTTGGGGTGTATCCCATTCCGCCATGCCCCCCTCCAGGTGTTAGACCCCTTGAAACATCTTTTCCATCACTTTTGTGGCCAGAAACAGTGTTTGTAGTTTTTCAAGTTCGCCTGCCCATTGAAGTCTATTGTGGTTCGCCGATTTGCGAACCCAAAATCTGAGGTTCGAGCCATCTCTACACCACATTAATTCAACAAGATTATGACAGCAACAGGAGGAGGAATTCATTGCAGCAGGGTAGCCAGTGGAATCTGGTGGTGGGACCACAGGCAAATTAAGCAACATTATAACAGCAACAGGAGGAGGAATTGGTGGCAGTTCAGGAGTACAAATTGCCCGATCTTCCTCTGCACTCGAGGGTCGAGAATGAGAGCGGCCCACAGATCCTCCCTTTCCTTCATCTGAACCAGTCTGCAGAGGCAGCTCAGCATGTGACCGGCCATGCGTAAAAGGTAGGCCTGTGAAGGCACACCTTTATGGCCGGACAGCACCTCCTCATCCTCACGTTCTTGCTGATGTTGCTGACTCTCTGGATTCTCCAATCTTGGACTAGTTCAACTGCACTCTAATACTCCCCCTCATCCTCCCTCAAACCTCTGTAACTTCTTGTCCCCAATGCAGGCCGGTATATCCAGAATGCGAATCCCAGTCCGGATGGGGCTCCGCAGCCTGAGCTATAGCATGGTCTGCATGGTCCATGTTATGGGACACTGGAAGAAAGTGGTGCCAAAGCCTTCCCTCATTCCCCCAGATACCTTGTCCAATACGTGGACAAGCGGCTCTTCCCCACCTCTGGTCAGTGGCGTACCTAGGGCATTTGACACCCGGTGCTGGGTATTAATTTACCCCCCTCCGTGTGCCCCCAAAAAAGGAAAGGAGTGAGTGTGGCCCTAGTATAAATAGCCTGGTATAGGTAGCCTGTAATTGTTGCCCCCAGTATAGGTAGGGAGTAATTATTCCCCAACACCCCAAAGCCAAATGTGTCCCTAAACTTAGTTTGGCCCCCAGTTCAGGTATCCCAGTACAGGTAACCAGATGTGCCCCAGTATTAGCCACCTCCCCAGCTTAAGTAGCCAGGTGTGCCCCAGTATTACCAGCCCCATCCGCAGTTTGAGTAGCCACGTGTCCAAATATTAGCAGCCCCTCTTACCAGTTATTACACAAGAGGGAGAGAAGAGAGGCAGAAAGACGGGGAGAGAGAAGAGAGGCAGAAAGACAGGGGAGTAAGAAGAGAGGGGGGGGGGAGAGAAGAGAGGCAGGGGAGAGAGAAGAGAGGCGGGGAGAGAGAAGAGAGGCAGGGGAGAGAGAAGAGAGGCAGAGAAGAGAGAAGAGAGGCAGAGGAGAGAGAAGAGAGGCAGAGGAGAGAGAAGAGAGGCAGAGGAGAGAGAAGAGAGGCAGAAAGACAGGGGAGAAAGAAGAGAGGCAGAAATACAGGGGAGAGAGGAGAGGCAGAAAGACAGGGGAGAGAGAGGAGAGGCAGAAAGACAGGAGGGAGAGAGGAGAGGCAGAAAGACAGGGGGGAGAGAGAGGAGAGGCAGAAAGACAAGGGGGAGAGAGAGGAGAGGCAGAAAGACAGGGGGGAGAGAGAGGAGAGGCAGAAAGACAGGGGGGAGAGAGAGAGGAGAGGCAGAAAGACAGGGGGGAGAGAGAGGAGAGGCAGGAAGACAGGGGGGAGAGAGAGGAGAGGCAGAAAGACAGGGGGGAGAGAGAGGAGAGGCAGAAAGACAGGGGGGAGAGAGAGGAGAGGCAGAAAGACAGGGGGGAGAAGGAGGAGAGGCAGAAAGACAGGGGGGAGAGGGAGGAGAGGCAGAAAGACAGGGGGGAGAGGGAGGAGAGGCAGAAAGACAGGGGGAAGAGAGAGGAGAGGCAGAAAGACAGGGGGGAGAGAGAGGAGAGGTAGAAAGACAGGGGGGAGAGAGAGGAGAGGCAGAAAGACAGGGGGGAGAGAGAGGAGAGGCAGAAAGACAGGGGGGGGGAGAGGCAGAAAGACAGGGGGGAGCGAGAGGAGAGGCAGAAAGACAGGGGGGAGAGAGAGGAGAGGCAGAAAAACAGGGGGGAGAGAGAGGAGAGGCAGAAAGACAGGGGAGAGAGAGAGAGGAGAGGCAGAAAGACAGGGGAGAGAGGAGAGGCAGAAAGACAGGGGCGAGAGAGAGGAGAGGCAGAAAGACAGGGGAGAGAGAGAGGAGAGGCAGAAAGACAGGGGAGAGAGAGAGGAGAGGCAGAAAGACAGGGGAGAGAAAGGAGAGGCAGAAAGACAGGGGAGAGAGAGGAGAGGCAGAAAGATAGGGGAGAAGGATGAGGCGAGGCAGAAAGACAGGGGAGAGAGAGGAGAGGCAGAAAGACAGGGGAGAAGGATGAGGCAGAAAGAAGAGAGGCAGAAAGACTTCAGCGGTCAGAGCACTCCAGCCATCAGCTGCTGCCCAATCTTCAGGGCAACTTAGTGTGGGGCCAGCACTGGCCTGTAGCTTAGTGTTCTCAGGGGATCGTCGGTGGCCTGCAGCTTAATGTGGGGCCAGTGGGACAGCACTGGCCTTTGAGTGGAGACAAGGGATCAGCATTGGCCTGCAGCTTTGTGGGGGGCCAAGTGGTCGGCACATGTCTGCGGGTGTGGAGCGTCACTGACCTGCTAGCGGTGAAGCATCAGCAGCCTACCCTGGTCTGACTCTGAAGATGAAGGAGGCTGGAAGCAGTGAGGGAGTGTCCGGGTTCCCGCAGGCTGTGCTGGGCTGCTGAAGAGTGTCTGACGGTGTCCCCAGGTAGCAGCAGTGGAGTGGTGACATCAGGCACGGAGAATCCTTTGAAGCAGCTGGAGTCGGCATCATGTCTTTAGGCTGCGTGGTGTCTCAGGAAGCAGCAATGGATTGCTGGAGCAGCAGCAGCAGCAGGGACTCGGCGATGGATTCCTGTTGAGCAGATGTGGTAGACAGATCCCAGGCAGGAGTGGTGAAGAGTCCCCAGGCAGCGGTGGTGAGATGCAGAGCGGCTGGGGCTGGCGCCATCAGTTGAACTGACCACGTGGTGACCTCAGCGCAAGTACCGGTGATCACATGACATGATGGATGCAGGGGCTACCGGGGGTATTTTTAAATCACTGTTCAATGCATGGAGGAGGCACCGAGGTGAAGCAGAGGCTGCGGTAGGCAGCAGCAGCATGCATAATTAATTATCGGACTTCCGTTCCGGCGTCTTCTCCAGTGCTGGTCGTAATGGAAAAATCTACGCTTGCGGATCATTACGCGTAATTTTACGCTATTACGCATTACGCAATTACGGTTACGGCGTAGGAAATTATCTACGGTACATCACTGTAATTACGCGTAAACTTACGCAACTACGCGTAAGGATACCGTAATGAAGGCGCTTACACTACGATGTTACGCGTAGTGCCGTAATACCCATTAATGCGTATTTTTTGACGCATGCGGACAATATGTACGCAATAGCCGTCAATGTGACAGTTATTGCGTATATATCATTCGTATGCGTCAAAACGTACGCTTATACTGAAGGGCGGGAGAAGATACTATTGGTTGCTTAGGATGTTGACTGATTGGCTACTCTTAGAAAAGGGGAGTTTTTACGTTAGTAATTACGCGTAAAATTACGCGTAAGTGTTCGTAAAATTACGCATGCCTAGCAATTACGGTAGACAGTGTAATTACGATACCACTTACGGTCTTACGCGTAAATAATTACGCGTAAGACCGTAAGTTACGCGTAACGCTTACGCGGAAATTTACATTGAATTACGATGCGTAATTACGCTCATGCGTAATTTCAGCCCAGCACTGGTCTTCTCATTAGGCATTAAAATGTACTGGTCTGAGCTGACCTTTTTGACACCCCCCACTGGGCCGTCACCCGGTGCGCCACGCCCCCCTGCGCCCTATTGACGGTACGCCACTGCCTCTGGTGTCCAAGAGCAGAGTGGGAGTAACTACCCCCACGTCTGTGGGTTTAGGGCCAGGAAGGAGGGTTCATGGTGGCATCTGGGGGTCCTGTTTAGCAAGGAGACCCTTGGATGCCCGCCCTCTCCCCAGGTGAAATGAGTTTAGGGATACTGATGTACCCCTTACCCATTTCCACAAAAGGCTTGATTCACAAAGCAGTGATAACTGTTATCACAGCTGTGAAAAAGTGCTTTGCCCGCGTTTTAGCGCATTTTCTCACGAAAAACTGTTATCCTGCACAAAAATGTGTGATCGCACAAATGCGAATTTTTGTGCGTAATAAGTTTTCACGCAAAATTTTGCGTGAAGCACTTTTCACAGCGTAATAAGTTATCACTGATTTGTGAATCGAGCCCAAAGAGTTAAAAATGAAATGAAAACACACAACTATGAAAAAAGTCCTTTATTATCCTACCTAATAAAACCCGTGTCTCTGCGTCCCATGTCTGTGTGTCCCTGCGTTTTCACTACTGCTTATGTGCCGCATGGACAGCTTTTGGGCGAGAGTAGGACAGCCAGGGTGGCCGCCGTCCGGGCTGACGTGTGTGCGCGAGCGGGCATGTGGGCGTGTGCAAGTGCGGCAGGAGGGTGGCGACAGAGATGGACCTATCCATAAATACTTACCTTTGTTACTCCCACAACACCCTGCTCAAATGACAGTATCCTCAAAAATATGCAATTGATTGCAATTACTGATAATGCAAAGGCATTACCCTGCACATGCTGTTGCTTTAAATGTATCAGGAGGCTCTATCTGCAGCCACTTCAAAGACAGGTGCTCTTTGCCATGGTGCACATAGCGAACATGTTGAGACACTTGGTTTTGGGCCTTGCAATATATGATAATGCAAAAGTCCCTGCACGTGCTGTTGCTTTAAATGTATCAGGAGGCTTTACCTGCAGCCACTTCTAAGACAGGTGCTCTTTGTCAAGGTGCACTTAGTGATCATGCATGCAGAGACACTTGGTTTTGGATTTGCAATATCTGATAATGCAAGGGTATCTGCAAGTGCTGTCGCTTTAAATATATCATGAGGCTCTGGAATGGAACACAATTTTGAGAATGGACGAATTTCCAAAATTCTGATTTGTTTGTGTTACGTAAACGTTTGTAATTACGAAAAACAATTGTAATTACAAAATTCCCCATAAACGTGAAATTTCGCGTAATTTTGTGAAATTCCCGAAATTTTAATTACAGCTATAACCGTAATTTTGCGAATTATGCAAAATTTTGCACAATTGTAATTAGGTAATTACGCTCATCACTACCAGCACGCCCTCTCTGCGGCCCACCCCCCTGTAACAGTACACCCCCACTAACACACAGGGCACCCACAGCACCCTGCTCTAGAACACCCCTGGCCACCCCTGGACTGCCACACTGTTAGCCCCCTGCTGAGCAGGGGATAAAGTGCGACAGTGCAGCAGAAAATAACTTGCTGGGTGATAAAATTGCTAAAGCAAATGATTTACAGCCTGGCCGAATAATTTGAACTGATTAACGGTGCTGGCTGTCACCTAATTTTAACCACTTGAGGACTGCAGTGCTAAACCCCCCTAGTGACCAGGCCATTTTTAGTAATATGTGCCACTGCAGCTTTAAGACTAAGCTACAGATCCGCACAACACAGCATACAAGTGATTCCCCCCCCCTTTTCTCCCCACCAACAGAGCTCTCTGTTGGTGGGGTCTGATCGCTCCCCCCATGTTTATTTTTTTTAAAATAAATATTATTGTTGTTGTTTTTATTTTACAAAAACCCTGTTTTTTAATTAACATCCCTCCCTCCCTACAGCCAGCCAATTATGCCGATTGGCTGTCATAGCCTTCTGCCTATGAGAGCCGATCGCTCTCTTGTCCCCCAGGGGGACAGCCGTGTCACACGGCTGTCCCCAGTGCAGCGCTGCTGCTGATCGCAGCGCTGCACAGAGTAAATAGACGGCGTGATCGCCGTCTAACAGTCTCCCGAGCGGCAATCGCCGCTCGGAGACTGAAGAGGTGGCGGAGCTCTGCCCCCAAGCAGGAGATGCACATGCACCCTGTGTGCGATCTCCTGCAAAACAGAGCCCCAGGACTTTACGCCGATCGGCGTTAGGAGGTCCTGGGGCTGCCGCCACGGCCACGCCCATCGGCGTGACGCGTTCGGCAGAAGGTTAATATCGCTAGTGAGGTTGTGAATTGCATGGGGCCCTATGGTTCACTTATTTGCTATTTATTTATACCGGTCATTGATATGCAAATATGTGAATTTTGAGGATGTGAGAGACTAAGGCCTCGTTCGCACTGGGTGCGTTCAGAAAACGTATTAAAACGCATGCATTGATGCGTGTTTCAGTGCGTTGCAGTGCGCTTTTTTTAAGCAGACCCATGCATTTTACATGCACTTAAACGCGCTTGAACACGTTTTGTTTTGCATGTTTTGCTTATTTGATGTAGCAGTTGTCAATGAAGATTGTTTTTTTTTAAATTGGGGTAATAAAAACATCTCCAAAGCGCATTGTTATGCGCTTCTGTGCTCTAAAAAAGCATACCCGTTCACTTGCATTGCTGTGCGCTTCACAGCGCAACACACAGAAATGCATGCAACACCACGTTTGTCAGACAGTAACAAAGCTCATAGATGTGAACGTGGTACATTAAAATCAATGGAAAAAGCTGTACCTAGCAACATGCGCAGCGCAATGCACTGTGAAAAGCGCACAGCAACATCCCTAGTGTAAACGAAGCTGGAGATGGATTTAACCGTTTGAGGACCGTGGTTGAACCCCCTAGTGACCAGGCCATTTTTTAATAATTAGGCCACTGCAGCTTTAATGCCTTGCTACAGGGCCATACAGCTCAGCACACAATTGATCCCCCCCCCCCCCCCCACACACACACACACACTTTCTGCTTTTCTGCCCACCAACAGAGCTTTGTGTTGGTGGGCTATGATCGCTCCCCAAATGTTTATCTTTTATTTTTTTTACAAAAATGTATTTCTATTTTTTAATAATAAAGCAATCTCTTTTTTTTTTTTCTTAGTCCTCCCTCCCATACCCCCTGCCAGGCAATCAGTGTGATCGGCTGTCATAGGCTTCAGCCTATGGAAGCAGACTGCTTCCCTGCCACCCATGGGGACAGCCGTGTCACACGACTGTCCCAAGTATAGCGCTGACGTAGATCGCAGTGTTGTACACAGTAAATAGATGGCGGTTTCACCGTCTAAGAGTCTCCTATCGGCGATTGCCGTTGGGAGACTGGTGACGGTGCGGAGCTTCGTCATTCAAGCGGAGATGCGCGCATTGCCGCACGCAATCTCCTGCAAATCCCTGCTCCAGGACTTCGCCGTTTGTCGGTCCTGGGGCTGCCGCTGCGCTCGTGCCCATTGGTGTGAGGCGGACGTTAAGAAGTTATATACTTATCTTAATTATTGATCTAATTGGAAGCAGGTTTACTCATTATTTTTATAACCAGTTTCTTTCTTCTTCCTTAAGGTGGCCATTAATGATGCAATCCTCTGGACAGTCCATTGTGTGATTCGATCGTGATACCGATTGTAAACCGTTTGGGCCCACTTACGTAAGGAAAGCTGCTTTGCAATTTGATCACATCGAGGGAGTTGATCCATTTTTCAGAATGGTTACATTAATCTGATCAAATTGCATCAGATTGGCCCAAACAATTCAAATTTGATGATCGATCGCCTGGATGATTGCATCGTTAATGGTCACCTTTACATAGATATTCACAAAACTTATGTCATGAATTATCTTTCCTTAATTATTTTTAGCTCAACTATCAAAGCAAAGTAACAAAGTATTTTTGCCATGATAATATGCATAATATATTTAACTTTTATTATTTGATTACAGATCCGCTTTTTGGTGCGTGACTGGACAAATTCAACTGAATATGGCAGTGATTTTGGTGAAATTAACCTGGAGGAAGAATTACAGGTGAGTGTAATTGTGTAAAGTGGGTCAGAGGCAGGGTGAGATTCACCATAAGGCACTTTTAACGAGTGCAGCCGCGGCGGACTGTATCGCCACCGCGGCTGCTTCTGGGCCCCTGTCCGTCTCTCCGGCATCTAGGACGCCGGGGACGGAACTATCTTTGCCCTGCAAGGTCGCTGTCTCGCGCGGACGCGCGCATAGACAGGACCTTTATTCAAGGAGGTGGCTCGTCAGCTGACCTGCTGGTCAGCTGACATCAGAGGAGACTCACGGCGCCCCGGATTGGCTGCTGCGGGGGGCGTGCCAGTGAGGTCTCCTCTGCTTCTTAAGCCTTCGGGCTTCAGTCTGGCGCTGTCTGCTGTTGTGTATACTTGTGTGTCAGCGCTCAGACCTTAGACTAGTTCCGGTGTGTTTTGATCTGGGAGGAAACCAGGGATTTCACACAAGACTAGGAACTCTGTTTATTGTAGTGAGGTTCCAGTTGATGATAGATGTATATGCAGTGTTTGCAATATACATGATCTTCTCAAAAAATTAGCATATTGTGATAAAGTTCATTATTTTTTGTAATGTACTCATAAACATTAGACTTTCATATATTTTAGATTCATTACACACAACTGAAGTAGTTCAAGTCTTTTATTGTTTTAATATTGATGATTTTGGCATACAGCTCATGAAAACCCAAAATTCCTATCTCAAAAAATTAGCATATTTCATCCGACCAATAAAAGAAAAGTGTTTTTAAAACAAAAAAGTCAACCTTCAAATAATTATGTTCAGTTATGCACTCAATACTTGGTCGGGAATCCTTTTGCAGAAATGACTGCTTCAATGCGACGTGGCATGGAGGCAATCAGCCTGTGACACTGATCAGGTGTTATGGTGGCCCAGGATGCTTCGATAGCGGCCTTAAGCTCATCCAGAGTGTTGGGTCTTGCGTCTCTCAACTGTCTCTTCACAATATCCCACAGATTCTCTATGGGGTTCAGGTCAGGAGAGTTGGCAGGCCAATTGAGCACAGTAATACCATGGTCAGTAAACCATTTACCAGTGGTTTTGGCACTGTGAGCAAGTGCCAGGTCGTGCTGAAAAATGAAATCTTCATATTCATGAAGTTTTTCAGCAGATGGAAGCATGAACCCACTTTTGAACCAGAAACAGTGGCAGAAGCGCCTGACCTGGGCTACAGAGAAGCAGCACTGGACTGTTGCTCAGTGATCCAAAGTACTTTTTTCGGATGAAAGCAACTTTTACATGTCATTCGGAAATCAAGGTGCCAGAGTCTGGAGGTAGACTGGGGAGAGGGAAATGCCAAAATGCCTGAAGTCCAGTGTCGAGTACCCACAGTCAGTGATAGTCTGGGGTGCCATGTCAGCTGCTGGTGTTGGTCCACTGTGTTTTATCAAGGGCAGGGTCAATGCAGCTAGTTATCAGGAGATTTTGGAGCACTTCATGCTTCCATCTGCTGAAAAGCTTTATGGAGATGAAGATTTCATTTTTCAGCACGACCTGGCACCTGCTCACAGTGCCAAAACCACTGGTAAATGGTTTACTGACCATGGTATTACTGTGCTCAATTGGCTTGCCAACTCTCCTGACCTGAATCCCATAAAGAATCTGTGGGATATTGTGAAGAGAAAGCTGAGAGACGCAAGACCCAACACTCTGGATGAGCTTAAGGCCGCTATCGAAGCATCCTGGGCCTCCATAACACCTGAGTAGTGCCACAGGCTGATTGCCTCCATGCCACGCCGCATTGAAGCAGTCATTTCTGCAAAAGGATTCCCGACCAAGTATTGAGTGCATAACTGAACATAATTATTTGAAGGTTGACTTTTTTTGTTTTAAAAACACTTTTCTTTTATTGGTCGGATGAAATATGCAAATTTTTTGAGATAGGAATTTTGGGTTTTCATGAGCTGTATGCCAAAATCATCAATATTAAAACAATAAAAGGCTTGAACTACTTCAGTTGTGTGTATTTGAATCTAAAATATATGAAAGTCTAATGTTTATCAGTACATTACAAAAAATAATGAACTTTATCACAATATGCTAATTTTTTTAGAAGATCCTGTACATCTATCTATAGTTAATTCATCATTGCATTATTCTGTATTGATTTCCTGTGTATGACTCTGGCTAAATTCTGACTCTGATCTTGTTCTCTGACCCTGTACTTCTGCCTATCTGCCTTACTAGTTGCCGAACCTCTGCCTGATTTCCGTTTACTCTCTTGTCTCACGATTCTGTACCGTTACTTACCTCTCTGTTGCCGAAACCTGCCTGTCAGACCACTCTACTCACCAGTGGGCCCTCGCCACTGGTTAGGTGCTAGCTTCACCAGCGTCTCTGGTGAAGTTATTCTTAGTGCAGTCCTGGTTGTGTCTCCTAGGCTGCAGTACAGTCTGACTCACCCACTCCTTGGGCGATCACTTGGCTGTAGTGCAGTCTGACTCACCTGCCCCTGGGCTGCAGTGCGGTCTGAACCGCCTACTCCTTAGGCGACCATGAATTACAGTATTGTTTGTACGCCTGCTCCTCAGGCGACCATTAATTACAGTATTGTTTGTACGCCTGCTCCTCAGGTGACCACGAGGTTGCAGTGCTGTCTGAATCACCCGCTCTTCGGGCGATTCTGTATCTCAGTGCCAGTATCCCCAGCTTGCTGGGGTTTGTACTTGATCATACGGGCAGTACACTGATAGTATCTCACCAGTCTCTCTGGTGAGGCCTCGCTACCTGTATAAGTTGGTGTGCTCCCCTTTCTCTGTCAGTCAACCGATAGTACCTCACCAGCCCCCTGGTGAGGCCTTGTTATTCTATTATAGTTCTGAACTCGGTTACTACGGTCAGTGTTTCTATAGTGCCTCCCCAGCACCTCTGGTGAGGTCTTGTCAAACTATACAGTTACCGTATCTCTTAATACGTTCCCAGAACCCTCGGAGGTCTGGCCGTATTTAGTAGTACCGTGTAGCTAGTGCCAGCCAGCACCTCTGTAGGGGCTTAGCCTTTGTGGTTTCTGAAGCTCATCAGCCCCACTGATGAGCACCGCTTATTTATTTATTATCCTCATCTACTCCACTGGTGAGGTATAAGCTTAGAGATTCATGGTACCTTCTCAGCTCCTCTGGAAGGTTTAGCTATAGCTGTCTGAGTCACTTGTGTCACCTTTCCAGCTCCACTGGAAAGGTCTGAGGTAGCTTCTTGCTGCCAGTTAAGCTAGTTCCTTGTCAGCTCCTCTGATAGGACTAGCCGGTCTATTTCTGTAGGCTACCTAGTAGACCTTCCAGGCTATCTGGTAAACGTCTGTTATTATCTGTCTGATTGGTTCTTGTCCCTCGCCAGCACCCCTGGCGGAGACCAGCCAAACTATCTCTGTGTTCTCTGTCTGTATCCTTCCCAGCCCCACTGGGGAGCCTCTTGGCTAATCTGTCTTATTTGTGTCCAGATTGTACCTTACCCATTCCTCTGGTAAGGTCTTCTAAAACCATTAAAGTTACAGTTGCACCAATCACTACACACTCTACTCTGGGTCTTGCTATCCTGGTATTATTGGTGATTCTGCGGATCACACATAATCAGGTATAGCGTCTGCATTATTGGTGATTCCGCAGATCATCAACGGATCAGACATCTGAGTTGTGGCACTAAATCGTCACAGCACTGTAGGCACGTGCCTACAGGTGCCTTATGATGGAAAGGCAGCTCACTACCCTCCCCTAGTGCCTCCTTCCCTATGCAGAGTCCTGATGGGTGTGAATAAGAGGTTACTCACCCTTCTCTCAGCATTCCACTGATGAGATCTCCCTTCAGTCAGGGGCACCTCTAGCAACTTAATACTGAGGTTCCTCTAGCTACCTAATACTTGAGGGCACCTCTAGCTACTTAATCAGTAGCGATGCATTCGGGGATGCAGAGGTTTGCGGCCACACTGAGTCCTCTGGACCAGAGGGGCTCATTGGGGGGGGGCTCCTTTTTTCCATCTTATTGGCTTTGCATTGGTGCTATGCTGGTAAAGAACACCTTTGTGTTCATGGAATAGTAGTAATCTTTCTCACTGTTTCCTTACTCTGATTACACCTCTCTGACACTGAAACTGTCCTTGGTAGGTTTTGGGGCTTCATATCAATTGAGCGATTGGCGCCCCATGCAAAACTTGCACTGGGGCGGCAGCCCCAAAATCCCCATTTATGCCACTGTACTTGAAAACGCAGCGTTTTTTCCTGCCAATGGTAGTCAATGGGCCACATCAAAAAAACACATATAAAAAACGCATGCGTTTTTTATGCGTTTTAACCTCTTGAGGACCGTAGGCTTACACCTTCCTAGTGACGAGGCTATTTTTTACAAATTAGGCCACTGCAGCTTCAAGGCCTCACTGCAGGGCTGCACAACTCAGCACACAAGTTATTTCCCTCCCCCCCTTTCTCCCCACCAAAAGCTCTGTTGGTGGGGTCAGATCACCCACAGGATTGTTTATTTATTTATTACAAATATTTATTGTTTTTTTTTATTTTTTATAAATATACCTATTTTTTTAAATCATTTTCTTATCCCTCCCCTGCCAGCCTATGATAGCAATCGGCTGTATATGACAGTGGTTCGCTTCTGTCTCCTCCAGTCACACGGCTGTCCCCAGTACAGTGCTGCTGTGGATCGCTGTACACAGTAAATAGACAGCGGTTTCGCCGTCTAACAGTCTCTAAGCGGCACCTCACGCCCATTGGCGTGAGGCGACCGTTAGATAGTTAAAACAAGCATTTTTAAAAACGCTGGTTTTGTTACATAATTTTTAAAAAATGCACATAATGAAAGTCAATAGTAATGCAATGTAATGCGTTTTGTATGCGGTTTTCATGCGTTTTTATGGAGTTTTTTTGTTTTTTTTGTTTCTATGATGCATTTCCGCTTCCTGTTTTCTTCCTAGTGATTTGCATAAAACGCATGGAAAATGCATACAAAACGCATATGCGATTTTATATATGCCAACTGCAAACGTGTAAAACGCATGCAAAACACTAGAAAAGCGCATATGCGGAAAAAAAACATAAACACACGCACAAAAACCCGCCCGTGACAAAACATGACCTTTCACGCACAGCCATGTGTGCACCCAGCCTAAAAGGTTTTTGAATGGTTCTGTTGAATCTGAGTTGTTTCATGGTGAACTTTTGCCTCAGGTTCGTAAAAAATTTCACCTGAAACAAATCCAGATTTGCAGTGATTCTGACTTCACAAATTTGTCCTGTTCACCCTTAGTAAGTTAGGCTCCCTTAAGGACCAGAGACTGCTGGTACGGTAACCCAGCTTACTGACAAATTGCCGCAAAGATTTACTGGTCACGCTGCTCTGCCCCCACTACAGGTCCCTCTCTCTGCTGTCACTAGGACGGCAGAGCTGTGCGAGCAGGTCCCAGGGATTTAGATACTCGTCTACAGCTACCACCACCGCTGTGCATGCTCCTTTCTTGTTGCAAACAGTTCCCATTCACTAATCTAAGTGCCTTTTATCAATGACCACCGGCATCAATGAGATCTCGTGGTCATTGATAAAATGAAAGTGAAACCACATGACTTCCTTTGTGTATTGTTCACAGTATAAATAAGAATAAGGGGGGAGGGGGAGGTAGAGGCATCTAGTGGCCAAATTAGTAAGTTACACTCTAATACATTAAATTACACACTTATACATAAATCCCAATTTAAATTAACCTCCCCCATTCTCCCATAGTTGCAAAAATAAAACATTTGCATATTAAAAAAAAAATACATAGTTACCTTAGGGAGTCAACTTTTTTTAATATGTATGTCACAAATGTATTTTACTGTTATTTTTAAAAATAAGGGCTTGTAATTAGTGACGGATGCAAAACTGAAAAAGTACACCTTTATTTCCAAATAAAATATTGTCACCATTCATTGTGATGGTGAGCAGGTGCTCCTGTTGAATCCGTTGTGGTGATGGAACCTAAGTTACCGTTACCTGTAAAGTTTGCTTGAACTCGCAGTAAATTTAGTATACACACAAACACAGTGAGCCAGATTTATCAAGTGTCTGTGACAAAATATTGGTAGGATTTTAGAAATCCATGCAGAACTGTCCCAGGCATCTTAAGAAATCATTAGATAGTGGATAGTGGCTGGATAGTGTAATAGTGGCTGGATAGTGTAATGGTTAAGGGCTCTGCCTCTGACACAGGAGACCTGGGTTTGAATCTCGGCTCTGCCTGTTCAGTAAGCCAGCACCTATTCAGTAGGAGATCTTGGACAAGTCTCCCTAACACTGCTACTGCCTATACAGCGCGTCCTAGTGGCTGCATCTCTGGTGCTTTGAGTCCGCCAGGAGAAAAGCGCGATATAAATGTTCTGTGTTTGATTAGATAGTGCAGATTCCTTCTAAAACTGTTGTAAAATAGGAGGAGCTAGGAAGGTCTCTCAGGCAGTGCAGTGTGTGAGGGGAATTGCTGTTGCTGAGGTAACCAACACACCTGCTGTATTGATAGCAGCTGGAGGCTCTGAGGAGGAATTCAGCAGGGGGGATGAGCACCACACAAATCATGTCTAGTCTGCAGTTCTACATCTGTAGAACTGCTATCAAGCACTTCTTAATCTGCGCCAGTTTAAGGATGGATTTGCACTTTTCTTAACTGTAGTGCAGGTCTAGAAATTCATGCTAAATTGCCACTATTACCTAAGATTTAAGAAGGTTCTTATTATCATGCATAACTGTTCTCCCTGCTGGTTAGAACAGATTAAGAAGAAAAACCTGTCGGCAATGCGTTTATAAATGTCCCCCACAGTGTGCACACAGCGAACCCAGGAACCTGTCTAAACGATTTCGACTCACTAATACATACACAGGATAATACACAATCGGGCACAGGACACAATGCAGCAGGCATGTGGATAGTCATACAAGCAGAGATATACTAAGAGCTACTCAAACAATGCAAATGATAAGCAAGAGGAACACCATAGTTTCCAACTTTCCTTCTTTTGGAGGGACACTCCCTCTTTAGGGACCCTGTCCCTCTTTCCTCCTCACTTGTCTCTTTCAGGGCTGATGTACAGATCTGTGTAAATATATGTATTTTTCTACTGAAAAATGTTTAACCACTTTGCATCCAGACCTTGTTTCCCCCTTATGGACCAGAGCAGTTTTGACGTTTTAGCTATGTCCCTATTAAATAAGCCATAACTTTATCCCTACTTACAACACCTAAATTATCTACATATTGTTTTTTTTTCCAAGACAAACTAGACTTTCATTGGGGGTATTTTGTCCCAAGAAAACATTTTTTTTCTATGCATTTTAATTGGAAAAAGAGAAAAAATGTAAAAATATTTTTTATTTTTCAGGTTTTACCAATTCCAGTAAAAAATAAAGTGCTACAGTAGATAAAAACCATGCCACCAGTATTATGTCCCCCAAGGATAGATATCCAGATGTGTCCCCAGTATCAGCCCCCTCCCCCCCAGTATAGCCAGATGTGTCCCCTGCATTTGCCAACCCCCAGTATAGGTGGGCATTTACAGGCACTTGTTTGTTAGCATTGTTCTTTCACTAAAGTTGTGATTTTTCTTTCAGACCTATTTGGGGGGACTGGCATTAAAGAGGAGCTGTCAGCTATACTATCTCAGAAAAAAACACACATATAAGTAGATAAATACTTGCTCTACTTACATAACACCTGTATTGCACTGTCCACCCTTTGATTTTAGTGATATTTCTACCACTAAAAAAAGAGAAAATCCTTCCTAGCATTTCCCATTTTAAGTGTGGCTATTTTGAAGCCAATCCTGATGTCATTTCCTGCCCTACTCTCCTCTGCCTGATTAGCCAGCCCTTCACTATAGAAAGTGCATTGTCTCAGCATGATAAATATTGGCCAATCAGAGAGGAACAGGTGTGGGAGGGGAAAACGGGCTGCATAAGTTAAGTCTGAGGGGAAATAGAGAAGCAAAAAAGGACAACCCAGCATGCCCTGCAACCTCCTTTTTGTGTACCAAATTTTGTGTGTACCAAATAAGAGTCAGGTAAACTGGGAAATGCTCATTTATCAACTAGAAAAGGAATAGTGATTTTAACTTTTGGATTGCCTGGTTAGCATCCTTATTACTTGTTTACCAGATAAAAATAAATCATTTTTTTTTTTTGTCGGACCGTTACACTTTAACCACTTCACCACTGAGGGGTTTTACCCCTTGACCACCAGAGCAATTTTCACCTTTCAGCGCTCCTTCCATTCATTCGTCTATAACTTTATCATTACTTATCGCAATTAAATAAACTATATCTTGTTTTTTCCGCCGCCAATTAGGCTTTCTTTAGGTGGGACATTATGCCAAGAATTATTTTATTCTAAATGTGTTTTAATGGGAAAATAGGAAAAATGTGGGAAAAAAATTCATTATTTTTCAGTTTTCGGCCATTATAGTTTTTAAATAATGCATGCTACTGTAATTAAAATCCATGAAATGTATTTGCCCATTTGTCCCGGTTATAAAACCGTTTAAATTATGTTCCTATCACAATGTTTGGCGCCAATATTTTATTTGTAAATAAAGGTGCATTTTTTTTCAGTTTTGCGTCCATCCCTAATTACAAGCCCATAGTTTATAAAGTAACAGTGTTGTACCCTCCCGACATAAATATTTAAAAAGTTCAGTCCCTAAGGTAACTATTTATGTATTTTTTTTTAATTGTACATTTTTTTAATTTTTTTTCAATTACAAAAAAAAAAAAAAATTGGGAGTGTGGGAGGTAATGAGTTAATTTTTTGTGTATAAGTAATATATTTGTATGTGAAAAATGCTTTAGGGTGTAGTTTTACTATTTGGCCACAAGATGGCCACAGTAACTTTTTGCTTAATGCGACCTCCGACGCTTGGAGGAAGTACTAGGAGGCTGGGTAAGTGTTTTTTTTTCACAATGATCGCGCTGCTCATCGGAGAGCAGTGGATCATTGCGGGGCTTAGATCAACGAACGGGAATGGATTTTCCCGTTCATTGATCTCCGGGGCGAGCGGCGGGCGGCGTGTTCACGAGCGGGAGTGCGCGCTAGAGCGAGCGGGAGCGCGGGCAGCGGCGGGAGCGCGGAAAGTACGGATTTCTCCGTCCCTGGGGGTTAAAGGATTGAAAAAGGGACGGAGAAATTCGTACGGGCGGGGGTAAAGTGGTTAAAGTTGACTTGTTGTCAAAGTGGGACACTGAGTTTGAAATGTTGACATTTTAGGTCACAAAAAGGCTAATCTATTTTCTTTTTCTTTATCTTCCCTATACTTCTTTTGTTGTTCTTTTCCTTATCTTTTCACTCTTGACTAACCTATTATAAGGATTGTGTGTAAAGGTTTGGCCGCCTTATAGACATATTTTGTAACCCTAACGTGTACAGGTCTTTATGGTTTTGTAATCAACTTTTTGGCCCTATACGTCATAACATTTTTAAGAACTAAAAGTATTTGATTTAATTTTTTAGGGCGGTTTAAACTTTGTAAAGCATTGTGTGATATTTGGCCATCTTTTTGGCTCCATAGTTGAACCCTGTGAGTTTCAGTTGGCATGATTTTGTATGTTGTTAATTGTATAGTTGTAAGGTACTGTATGACTTTATGTATGGTATGGCTAGCGGCCTGTTATCGCCGGCTAGTGCTGTTTCTTTTCTATGTATTGATTTTAATCAATAAGAATATTCTTTAAAATAAAAAATGAGGTTTATAGTAGATTGTGCATCATTTAGTGGCCATATATGACCCAAAGTTTGAATGTTCTGTCTAGTTAGAACGCGATAGACAACTGTGTCAGTGTGTCACTGCTGTCACAAAAATTGTGGGTCACACCTGCAGCCTTCCAATAGCAGTTTGCTCACTCTAATTGCAAGTAAAAACACTTCACATTTAATTTTTTCTTAAAATCATCAAACATATTGGCCCTTGTTCAATCAACTTTTTCTCCTACGTTTTCTATTATTAAAAAATTTACAAAGTACCAAAAATAGGTGAAAAAGTACTATCAACATTATTCTCGTGCTTGGAAATAGAAATTCTGACCTGTTTTCTTTTGTGTACTGACAATTTAGATAATTTCTTAATTATCTGTGATTTTAGAGAAGTTACTTTCTTCTAATTTTTTGTTCTACATTTGTTATTAGTTATTTTAGGTCTTTAGGTTGATCTACTCATGTTTTCTAGTTAAATCACCAAGAAATAGCAAGTCATTTAATCCAATTTAGTATATAGTTGGCATGTAAGATTAGGATTAGGATTACATACAACTTCAGTTGTGATTGTTTTCTAATAAGATAGAGACCACGAGTCTAACATTCTGTAGAGCCTCCAGCCAGGGAGGCCACGAAAATAGGTGTCTTCAGTAGTAGAAAAAATTAAGTTATTTTTAATGTTGTTTGCTTCTCTGATTGAACATATTGCCAATTTACCATTCTCTTTTATTTCTTCTTATAGTAATTTGTCATCTATAAATGTATTTAATCTTGCATATTGACAAGTGTAACCAACCTGCTTTGTTGACTGGAATTTCCTTTCTTCAACTGCTTGTATTTTTTTTCTTATGTAAATCTTCAATAAAAATTTAAATGTTGAAAGAACATTATTCTCCTGCTTGCAGGTGGCTTAAGAGCCATCTTAATCTCTTATTGAAAAGTTGTGAAAAAATCACAAAGGAGAAAACTCAGGGGAAAATGTTAATTGAATATGGGCCATTGTGGCATATTTGGTTATGTTGTTAAAGGGACTCCAAGCTCAACTTAAAAAGGAAAATAGTACTCACCCGGGGCTTTCTGCAGCCCAGTGCTGGTTGGGAGGTCCCACGACGACGTCCTGGCTCCTCTCCTAGGCCTCGCTCCGGAATGGCTGCCCGGCGACACTGGGCCGAGTGTCGGGCTCCTTCTTCCGCGTATGACGCGGCTGACGTCACCACACCGGCCGCCTCGCGTCATCACGGCAGCCGGCGTAGCAGTACGGCGCATGCGCGCTTTAATCGCGCTTGCGCAGTACTTTCACGCCGGCCGCCGTGATGACGCGAGGCGGCCGGCGTGGTGACGTCAGCCGCGTCATACGCGGAAGAAGGAGCCCGACACTCGGCCCAGTGTCACCGGGCAGCCATTCCAGAGCGAGGCCTAGGAGAGGAGCCAGGACGTCGTCGTGGGACCTCCCAACCAGCACTGGGCTGCAGAAAGCCCCGGGTGAGTACTATTTTCCTTTTTAAGTTGAGCTCGGAGTCCCTTTAACTTATTGGTAACAGTATCTAAGCAGTACTGATGCGTATCTCATGTTGGTTTAAAACTGATTTTCTAAAAAAAAACTACAAGGTCTTTTTTAAAAAAAAACAAACAAAAAAAAACCATAATGCAATTCATAAAAATGTTTTGGCAACATTTGCAGTACCACCCGGAGTTTGAGGAAATTGTTGTGAGGCGGTCAGAAGCGTTCTTGCTCATCCATCCATCCATAATTGGTTAGTTAGTTTGCTCAACATGGATGCACAGGGGTGTCAGGGAAGCAAAATGAGCAAGCTGGTATTCTTTTTTTACTGTCCAATAATTCTTTTCTGTTGCAGAAATATTCCTCAAGCCACAGTGATGTAAGTACTGTTCTATTGTTTCACTTTTTTTTTTCTAGAAACTTGGCTCTCATTAATGTTGCTTTTAACAGTAGCTGTTTTATATTCATGCTTTAAGCAATGAACTGTATTATTATTATTATTATTATTATTATTATCATCCACATCAGTTTCAACAATATGGTCATTGGTCAATGGGAAGGAGCAAAACTAGTAGACATTGCAGGATTGATAGGAGGAAAAATAATGAAGATAATGGTTGTGGCATGGTACTGAGGATGGTGGGCAGGTTGATAAGCCATAGAATGTGAGTAGGTAAGACCAGGGCCGGGCCGAGGCATAGGCTGGAGAGGCTCCAGCCTCAGGGCGCAGTGTAGGAGAGGGCGCAAAATTCCTTCAGCTGTCATTTCTAATTGTGTATGAAGCAGAAATAAATAAGAAAAGGGGATACATAGCAGTGACTGCACACCAGATAACTAAATATTAAGGTGTTGGTGAGGTTGTGGGCCCTGTGGCCCTCTTAGTCTAATAGCAATCAGTGTGCGACAGCTGGGGTGGGAGGGATGGAGGGGCGCACTTTGGTGTCTCAGCCTTGGGTGCTGGAGGACCTTGTCCCGGCTCTGGGTAAGACACATAAATAGTGTAATACAGCACATTTGGGGTGGTAATCAGTGATGGGCCAAAATGCAGATATTGTTTTTGCATTATTTTCAGAAAATAAGAACAATTTTCTTTTAGACAAGTGAAAATATTATCAAATAATTTAGCGGGGTTTTTTTCGCTTTGATGTTCTCTTAAAAAGCAAAAATTTAGTTTCGCGGTTTTTCAGTTTGATTTTTCACTTTCTTTAAGGCCTAATATGGGAAGAGAAGAAATAACTTCCTATAAATGTTCGCATTTCTGTGCAAAGCACATTTCAAATATGGCAGTCATTTTCGAAAATTACTATTTGGTCAAAAATACAGCACTTGTTTGGGCAAAAACATGTAAAGTTTAGCATATTTTTGTGGGAAAGACGTGAAACTGAAAATGGCATTTTCGATGTGAATATTTGCAAGCAACACAGGTGGTAATAGAGTAGGAGCAGCAGAGGTGAATGGTTGAAGGACATAGCAAGGTGATATTAAGGTGAGATGAACAATGAGGGACATTGTGAAGTTATAGGACAGATGAAGGGTGAATGGTTCATGGTAGGAGTTTTTGAGAGACAGACCAAATGATATCCGTGGACTGAAGAGACACAAGGGAAACAAGATAAGAAGGAGCTACCGTGTTTCCCCAAAAATAGGATACTGTCTTATATTAATTTTTGCTCCAAAAGGTGTGCTAGGACTTACCATATTTTTAGAGGACGTCTTATTTTTTAGGGAAATATGGGTAGTTTTCCTATACAAAATGTGTATACTGCATGCCATGCTGAAACACAAGCAGCATGCACAGAGCTTGTGGTTTGCAGATATTGGCTCTCACTGAGTCAAGAAATTGACTCTGCTGATCATGTCGATAAGGGTCTATTTCTTGCAGACAGAGAACTCTGTCAGGCTCCCCAGAGTTATGATAGGATAAGCTGTGTGACCTGGGAAGAGGTGAAATGCGGCTGATGCTTATCAAGACAGATCAGGAGGGCTGGCTCCAACAAAAACACAAATTACCTGACACATATACAGGACTGCAGAACTCACATTATACTGCTGCTCTCCTGTATACAGGATTTATATTGAGCGTGACTTGCTGGTGTCATGTGGGCTGCAGCTAGGGCTTACATTCAGGGAATGTCTTATATTTCAAGCATCCTAGGAATTTATGCTAGGAAATATTCTCAGGGGATGTCTTACTTTAGGGGAAACACAGTAATAGTGTAGTATATTAAAACATCAAAAATATAGTTTAGAGTGTCAGGCTCAGACAGTTTCTGGCCAAAAAAGTGATGGAAAAGTAGTTTCAAGGGGTCTAACACCTAGACTGTGGCATGCCGGAAGGGGGATCCGTGCCAACAGTTTCACCAAAAATTACGGAGTTGACAGTCAGGTTTTAATCTCTAAAGGGCAGAAATCACATTATGCACAGCTCTGGGTGTCGGTGGGCTGTGGAGTGTCTCACACAAATAAATGCAATAGAAGTATTAGAATACAATAAAATAATAATGCACTGAAGTGTTTTTTTCTGCCTGCAACTTAATGAGGCAACGGCACAGCAGTAGTGTGCACACAGCTCTGGATGTCAGTGGGCTGTGGAGTGCCGCACACAAAAAAACACAGATCAATGTGCTAGCCCTCCAAAAGGGCTGTTTGAAGTGCTTTCCCAGCAAGTGAGGAACAAGAACACAGGCCTAGCTAATGCTTTCCCTACCTATCTGCAGCAAGTCTGTCCCTGCTCTCACTAACAGCCAGCAGCCAGCAAAGAATTAATCCAATATGGCCACAGCAACTGCTTTTTGATAGGGGGGTGGGTGGTCCAGGAGGGGATGTTAGCTGACTGGCTGCCATGTGTCTGCTGACTGTGTGGTAATGGGTCAAAGTTTAGCTCAATGATAATGTATAAAGGGTGGATCAAACACTACAAATGTTCGCTGTTTGCCACGAATGTGAACAGCAGATGTTCACAGAATACTGCTCACCGGCGAATAGTTTGGGCCATCTCTACTTACATGAGATTCCATAAAATGGCTGGATGGCTGTTGGCACACTGTGGGTAGTGATCTGTAATTCCTCTCCAGCTCCTGCCTTGTGCGGTTCCCATGTCTGAAAATTGTATGAGTGGTTATACCTGGCTTCATGTTGTCCAGATGTTTATTAAGATCCTGTGTTAAAGGGAACCAGAGAGGAATTGTTCTAAAAAAAAGAAAAAGATTTTATACATACCTAGGGCTTCTTCCAGCCCCATAAACCTGGATCGCTCCCACGCCGCCATCCTCCGCTTCCTGGAACCGCCGGTACCGGGCCCGTCACTTCCGGCGGACGCGGACAATTGTCCGCATCACAGGGGCTCCCAGTATACCCGTACGCATGTGGCTGCGCAGTAAGCAGCCGCATGCGTACTGGTATGCTGGGAGCCCCTGTGATGCGGACAATTGTCCGCGTGCAGCCGCCGACTGGCCAGTCGGCCGCAACTACAGAACCCGATACCGGATGAAAGAGGAAGCGGAGGACGGCGGCGTGGGAGCGATCCGTACGTATGGGGCTGGAGGAAGCCCCAGGTATGTATAGGATCTTCCTCCTGGGGCCTCTGGTTCCCTTTAACTATACAGACAACTATACGTTGTCGCCTCAATTTGCACAATTGCACTGTTAACAACTGATGCATTTTTGCCATTCTCTGCTATGGAAAATGTTCCCTGACGGATACTTTTTATAAACATTTTTGCACAAGTGTTGTCTAAAATAAAAAATCTTTTGTATTTTTGCATATAAACTCTTCAAGTTTATTCAGTTTTTTGCTACATATATCTTTTTATTAGTATATAGTGATCTGTGCTACCCATTGTGTAGCATGTAAGGAGTACTCGCTGTGCCTCTCTCCAGCCACGATCACACTTCTTCCTCTGTCGTACAGCTCCGGTCTACTGCCCACAACAGTGGGACCCGGCTTGTTGACGTCATCAAGCTGCACACTGGTACTGTGGACAGTAGACCGGAGCTGTATGACAGAGGAGGATGTGCCGCTGGAGAGAGGCATAATGAGTCATCCTCACATGACGCGAAGTTTCCCGGAGATCTCTGGGGGGAGCACCTATACTGGGGCACCTATACCTGGCTAACCTATACTGGGGCACCTATACCTGGCTAACTTATACTGGGACACCTATACCTGGCTAACCAATACTGAGGCACCTATACCTGGCTAACCTATACTGGGGCACCTATACCTGGCTAACCTATACTGTGGCACCTATACCTGTCTAACCTATACTGGGGCACCTATACCTGGCTAACTTATACTGGGACACCTATACCTGGCTAACCAATACTGAGGCACCTATACCTGGCTAACCTATACTGGGGCACCTATACCTGGCTAACCTATACTGTGGCACCTATACCTGTCTAACCTATACTGGCATGCCAGTACCTGGCTAACTTATACTGGGAAAACCTATACCCGGCTAACCTATATTGGGGCACCTATACCTTTCTAACCTATACTGGGGCACCTATAGTTGGTTAACCTATACTGGTGCACTTATACCTGGCAAACTAATACTGGGGCACCTGTACCTGGCTAACCTATAATGGGGCACCTATACCTGGCTAACATATATTGGGCAACTATAGCTGGCTAACCCATACTGGGGCACCTATACCTGGCTAACCTATACTGGGGCAACTACAGCTGACTAACCTATACTGGGGCACTTGTAGCTGGCTTACCTATACTGGGGCACCTATACCTGGCTAACCTATAATGGGGTACTTATAGCAGGCTAACCCTTAAAGTGAACCAGAGATAAAGCACCCTCATGTATTTTACCATATATATCAGTGGGAACATTAGAGAAAACACCTATCCTGCTCTGTTTCATCCTTCACTGCTCAGCCTGCTTGTTATCAGCTCTGAATGAGCACTCAGTCTGGCTTTTCTCAGGAATCATTATAGTTGAGTCTGTCTTCTCTGATGTCTTTTCAAGCCCAAGCCTGCCCCCTTCTGGCTCTGCTATAAAGACTCAGCTATAAAGATTCCTGAGCAAAACCACAATGAATACTCAGTTGAGGATTTTATCAGAGCTGATGACAAGCAGGCGGAGCAGTGAAGGATGAAACAGAGAGCATGGTAGGTGTTTTCTCTAATGTTCCCACTGATATATATGGTAAAATACATGAGGGTGCTTCGTCTCACTTTAATGTTACATCTATAGCTGGTTAACCTATACTGGACCTATACCTGGCTAACCTATACTGGGGCACCTATACCTGGCTACCTATACTGGGGGCAGCTATACCTGGCTACCTTTACTGGGGGACCTACCAAGTGAGCCAAAAACACAAAAACTCTTACTTCAAGAGATGGCTTACAAGAAACCTGAAGAAAAAGGCACCACTGCTGACTTCCTTTAGAAAATACTACTTGTCTAGTTGTTCTCTTAAATCCTAATATATCTGGGAATGCATGGGAAGTTTGACCAAGAGTCAGATCTCACTCTGAATCTGATCATAGAAAGATCTGCTGGATGCCCATACACCACAGATCAATTGCCAAATGACTTCAGCATGAAATATCTCTGTAATCGGCCATGTGATGCTGCCTGCACCACCTGGCCTCTGCCTTCCCAAATGTTAATGTGCCTCCCCCATCCATGCCTCATGTTCCAGCTGCTGCTCATGCTTCCCCATTCGCGGCCCACAGGTTTGAGTGTGTAGCCCCCAGACACATGGGGTGCGAATGGGGGAAGCATTAGCAGCTGAACAATTGCTGCAGCTGAAACAGGTGAGGTTGTAAAGGGGGAAGGGGATAATTAACATTTGTGGGGACAGCAGCCAATTTCATCCTGAAATTAGTCGAATTGTCGATCGGCATGCTTATCTTGCGCGGAATTTCATCAGATTCGATTAAATTATTGAATTAGACTGTCGATCGCACTGCAAAATCAATAGATGCATTGCTACCTTTACTTTAATAATTTCACTCTGACTTATTTGGAAGAGGTAATCCATATGTAGCATGGAGAGGTAAGTTTTGCTTCTTTATTCTGAGCAGTTTAAGAGCTTTGACTTTGTATGTTCTTCTTGTGTTTCTATTGATTTCTCTAAATTTTTGGGTTTCCGCCTACATCCCAAAAAGATACAGATTGGTAATTGTTTACTCCCAAAATTAGGCTAGACAAAAACAGGAACAGGAGCATAAGTCAATGACTGACTATGCCACAAAACTCAACACACTACCAGCATATGCTGTTCAATCACCAATATGGTTTATTAAAATTAGATGCAACGTGAAAAGGTACATACCGGTTACCTACAGTATGCTTCACAATAGTTACATATGAATATACTGTATGTCCACCTGCGGGGATGATATAACCCCATAAGGCCAAATGACCCACAAATGCCTCAAAAGCTTGGCTCAATACGATCACACATGTGATTTGGTTTAAAATGGTTTTAAATTGCTGTGCCTTTTTCCTGCCTCACAAGTCACATTCATAACACATGAGTTCAGTCTTAAATCACATGTGTGGTTGTTGTATTGAGCCAAGCTTTTGAGGCATTTTGTGGGCCAATTGGCCTGTTATATCATCCCCGCAGGTGGACATACAGTATATTCATCTGTAACTGTGAAGCATAGGTAACCTGTATGTTCCTTTTCACATTCCAATTCTAACTTTAATAAACCATATTGGTGATTGAACAGCATATGCTGGTAGTGTGTTGTGTTTCGTGGTGTAGCCTTTGACCAGTGCTAGTTCTCACCTAGGTTACATACGACCATATGAATAATTGATTAGTGTTTTGGGTTAATGACTATGATAGGGATTCGGTGGTGAGCCCCTCTGAGGACAGTTAGTGACATGACTATGTACTCTGTAATGTGCTGCAGAAGATGTCAGTGCTATATAAATCAATAATATGGTAGGACATTAGACTGACTATGGTGGCCATTAGATTGTGAGCTCTGAGTACAGTAAGTCAAGTGACATGGCTATTTACTCTGCAAAGTGCTGTGGAAGATGTCAGTGCTGTATAAATATACAATAATGATAATAATCCATCAGCTGACCAAACTGATAACATGCTTCCCCATGAGCTCTGCTACAAAGTTGCAGCTCTACTCATTGGCTGCCTGCATGCTCTAGGTGTCATTTAGACACTATTGAAGCCAAACTGCAACTTTCATAATTTTTTAAAGGAAACAAAAATGTCATCCTCCATATTCTTCTTAGCTTGAACATCTTTTACAGAACTGAAAGTAATTAAAAGGCTTTTCAGCTCACCAAATAAAGGGGTAATCTGTCTAGGATTAAATGAGGGAAAGAACTGTTAATGTATTTATTAAGCATGCTTTAACAACTTTTTGTTATTTTTTTTTTCTTGACATACTTTGGAATGCATTGGAACTGATGCTGTCTTTCAAATGGAAACATGGTAAGTCTGAACCCTGTATTCTCTTCATTATAGATGACCTGCTAGTAGTGGTGGGCAGACATAACATCTATGCGTAATATTGCATCATAATTTGCAAATTTTGCATTACGATGCGTAATTGCAGATTGCACATTGAAAATGTGTGTGTAAACGTAATACCTTACTGTAATTACGCATAATAGCATAATTTAAATGTAATTTTGTGTGCAATTGTTTTTACGCATATGAATGGAGTTTATGCATTGAATATTTAAATAGCCGCCTGTGTGCAGTATACTGGATGATGCACACGATTTTTTTTGTAATCACATACGAACTCATTTTTTTGCATTGAATATTTTAATAACAGCTGCGCATGTGCTGCAGAATACTGGCTGATACCAGACTTATACATTTACTGTCTAACCTTCATTCAAGCATGGCTTATGAAGGTCAGTCAGTGCCATTCTCTAGCCTTTTTGTCACCCCAGGTAAGAAGTCCTCTCCCCCCTCCCCCCCTCCCCCCCCCCCCCCCCCAAAAAAAACTCATGCCACTCATTGTCTTCAGGCAGGGAACACACTTGACTTTCAGTTTTCCGCGCGCGGTTTTCTGCATACCTTTTCTGCACACCAAGTGTGTTTTCATGCAGGAAAACGCGCGCGTTTTTTCACAGCAGCTGATGTAATTGATAGAGAAAACTGACAAAATGTGCAGAATCAGGATGCAGAATGTCAGTTTTTTTTCTGCGCGCGAACAACACAGTAAGTGTGTACTAGCCCATTGATTAACATGAGTTCCCAGTTTTTCTGTGCAGAAAACGCGCACGAAAACTGTCAAGTGTGTTCCCTGCCTCAGGGTCCCCTCCTGATACCTATTCCTGATCCTTTTCTGTCCCAAGCCTTGCAGAAGTTCCCACTAGTGGCAATGAGCAATACAGGTGAGATTTCCTTCCTTCACTTTTTTACTGTACATCCAAGATTCTGAACTTGTGCATATACAGTTCTGAATCGTTCATCGTTGCTGGGGAAAACTCTAAGAAGAGGATTGGTAACAGAGAACAAGCGGAACCTTGAAGTAGCATCAGGCTCCTCAGGGTGAAATAATCTAGCTCTCCATGGGTTTGATTCATTTTTTTCACTGATTCAGGGGTACTTTAAGACCCATACTTTTTGACATTGTCTCTGGAGTTATATATCAATCAGCAGCGCCAATCTAGTAAAAACCTAAACACATCAATGTCTCTTAAATAGTCCACTGAGTTCGCTGTGGGGGTATCCAATAAGGAGGTAATCAAACAGAATAAGTCCACTGCGCTCCCGTTCCAGAGGTAACACCTACAGACAAATAAACTACACATCGCGTGATACTGTATTAAAAGTTCAGCATTTCAAAACCCGTGCAGTGTGAGCAAACAGTGTTTCCACTCGTGTCACCACCACCCGTAATCGGAGAGGCTCACCGGATTCAAGCCACCTCGCCTTTCAGGTGGATCTCTCACTTTATAACTATGCCTCACCCCAGCACATCAGTGAAGCATACCCGTATGCAGATATAAGGCATTTATTTTCTTCATAAAACTCACTAAAAACACAGATAAAATTTCATTGCGCAGTAAGCTCAAACAATTGGTACATAGCCGCGCTTCTTGCGCCGACTAGCTACTCACAAGCTCCAGGATAGAGATAAGCATATCAGAGCAGTGCTCCTCAGGCCCTTGTAGACGTAAAGGGTGGTTTCCGTGCGGCGTCCTGCTAACTTGAGTCCCCACGCTACTCTGTGCTTCCTCTCTCCACACTCCACTGCTCTGTGAGCGTGTCTGTGTCAGGCGTACTGGCTCCACCCTACGCGTTTCGTCATCAATACACTCATCAGGGGCTAGCGTGGCCAGTACGAAAGCCGCTTATTTATTTCACCCTCCCCCGCATGACGTAACTATCCTCTCCCCACGTGACCTATGGTGCTGCCCTTTGAGACACCACTGTAACATGCTATACACATTACATATAAAAAATATTAAAACATATAAACCCAAATAAATAAAATTGGACTACCTATATCAAAATCCATGAATAAAATTAATTAAAAAATGCCTAATACCTAAATCCATTTCCATGATACACCGGCAGCGTGTATCAAATCCAATGGCTGCCATCTAGTGGCTGGATTGAATGTTGCAACAACCAATAAACCTATTACTCTATTGTGCCAATATACTAATATACAGCCTCCTGCCAGGTCATCATGCACCTTATACAGCGCTCCTACCTACAGGACAACTGTTAACACTAATGTACATCCTCCCCCCAATATTACATATATTTGTGCATCATGAATGAAATTATCTTGTATGTTACTTTGTGCTTACTATGTGAGTACCTAAAGTATGTCCCTCTCTCTCGTATACTTACCACAGGTAGTTTCAAGAGAGCCTATTCTACCTTTCACCACACAACCTGATCTGACAACCTAATCATTTGAAATGAAACAATTCAGATCAAACTCTATATTCATACCAGCAGGTGCAAAAGTCCCTAACTGGTAAATCCATTTACCCTCAGCCTGTGAAATATCCCTCTGCTTGCTTGATCCCCGCCACTTTGGAACCCATTTTTCAATCCCCATAAACCTAAGTTGAGTGGGGTCACTATTGTGTTTCAGTTTAAAATGTTTTGACACACTATGGGATTCAAAACCCCTAGAGATATTATACACATGTTCCCCAATGCGACTTTTTAATTCCCTGGTTGTGCGACCAATATATTCCAAACTGCACGGGCACCACAGGATATACACAATTCCCTTGGAATCACACGTGATACACTGTTTTACCTTGTGTGTATATCCAGTGGCGTACGTTAAAAAGGGGCGATGGGAAAAAAGGGCGCCGGGTTTTTAACGATAAACACGGATTACGTTTAAAAATGTATTTCGTTTAAAAGTAATGTTTTTAAACGTTATAAATCATTAAATAATGTGTATTAAATTGGCAATTGTAAAAACGTTAATCTTTCGTTTAAATAATGGAACGCATAATAACGTTTAAAAAAAAAATTACTAAGTAACCCTCCCTGTACCTACCCCTAACCCCTAGACCCCCCTGTTGATGCCTAAACCTAAGACCCCCCCTGTTGGTGCCTAAGTAACCCTCCCTGTACCTACCCCTAACCCCTAGACCCCCCTGTTAGTGCCTAAACCTAAGACCCCCCTGTTGGTGCCTAAACCTAAGACCCCCCTGTTAGTGCCTAAACCTAAGACCCCCCTGTTGGTGCCTAAACCTAAGACCCCCCTGTTGGTGCCTAAACCTAAGACCCCCTGTTGGTGCCTAAACCTAAGACCCCCCTGTTGGTGCCTAAACCTAAGACCCCCCTTTTGGTGCCTAAACCTAAGACCCCCTGTTGGTGCCTAAACCTAAGACCCCCTGTTGGTGCCTAAACCTAAGACCCCCCTGTTGGTGCCTAAACCTAAGACCCCCTGTTGGTGCCTAAACCTAAGACCCCCTGTTGGTGCCTAAACCTAAGACCCCCCTGTTGGTGCCTAAACCTAAGACCCCCCTGTTATTTTTTTCGTTTAAAAATAATGTTAAAAAAAAAAAAAAGTAATGTTTTTCGTTTAAAAATAATGTTTGGAAAAAATATTGTACTGGTTTTCGTTTAAAAATAATATTTGAACATGTATAAATCATTAAATAATGTGTAATCATGAGAAACAGTAATAAAACATTAAGTCTCCGGGCGCCGCTTTTAAAACGTTAGTTTTCTCCGGCGCCCTTTTTTCCTACCGGGCGCCCATTAAACGATATTTATTATAGAAGTGAATGGCGGCGCCCGATTTGTCCACTAGCCTCAGGCGCCCGAATTTACTGTTTCCTATCCAGTGGTTCTTGCCACAAACTGATTGCCCTTACAACCTATTGCCTCCCTACACCCTCTACACTTACAAGGAAAATAGCCAGTCTGTCCCAACAGGTTAGACCCCGAGGTCCTAGGTGGGTCCACATAACTAGTGACCAGCCTAGACCGCAAATTCGGAGCCTTTCTGTATATGAAAGGTGGCCTTTCAGGGATATGGGCCCCCAGTATCCCATCCATTTTCATGATGATACAGTGTCTACGGATAATGTTTTCTATATCTCTATGTTGACCACTGAAACCCAATTACACTGAGAATTCCTAAATGCTCAATGGGGATCGGACATCATCCTTCACCAAATCACTCCTCACCATCTGTTCTACCTGTACTGCCTCCCTTTCCAGTGTAGTCCTATCATAGCTCTTTTCCACAAACTTTTCTACCAGCACTTTGCTTTGTGCTTGATAGTTCCCTTCAAAAGTACAATTCCTCTTAATCCTCATTAGCTGTCCCCTGGGAATATTATTTACCCACCTGGAATGATGACAACTGTACCCATTCCTGTCTGGGCTTAAAAAATGTTTTGGTTACCAATGCCCCTCCTTCCTTCCATATTTCCAAATCCCAAAAATTGACCTTATGCTGACTTGCACTAAATGTCAGTTTTATTTCTTCCCACATAACATTCAACATGCTGTAAAACTCGTCCAACTCAACTTTTGGGCCCCTCCATATAAAAAACAGATAATCAATGAATCTTGTCCACAATATTATTCTCCCCCGGTTTTCCCCATTCAATATCAACTTGTCCCATTTTCCATATAAATATTAGCGACACTGGGAGCAAATTTTGCTCCCATCACACATCCTTGTTTTTGTAGGTAATAACTTCCATTATACCAAAAATAGTTGTGCTGGAGAGAATAAGATAGTAAATCCAGAACAAACTTAATTTGCGTAGTATGCAGTTCTGATCCTTTATTCAGGGTCTCCTCGATCACTTCAAGACTTTTCTCATGGGGGATGACAGTGTACAGGGACGACATGTCCGCCGTAACCAACCAGTCGTCCCTGCCCACCATCACCCCCTCCATGATTTGCAGCAGATGTCTTGTGTCTGAGTCGTTTTGGAAGTTCGGATACTTCCTCTTGTAAGAATATATCTACATATTCACCCACCCGTTGAGTCAAGGATCCCACCCCACTTAGAATGGGCCTCCCCGGGGGGTTGATTTGATCTTTATGCATTTTAGGGTGATAATATATTACAGGGATACGGGGTGTTGTGGGTAAAAGATAATTGAATTCTTGCGCACTAATAATGCTTTCCTTCTCCCCATCAAGCAATATTGTTTTCAGGATCTCCTTAAATCTACTGGTAGGGTTCCCCCTCAACATACCATAGGTGTCACTGTCCCCCACTATTCTCCCCAGCTCAGCCCTATATTGATTACAACTCAAAATTACCAGCCCCCCTCCCCTTATCAGCTGGTTTCAATACCAGATCTTTATCCTCTGCCAGCTGTTTAATTTCTTGTTCCACCATATACTTACCCTTCTGTTTTCTTATTTGGAGAGTGTCCAGATCTCTAAGGACCGCTTTCTTAAAAGTTTCCACCGTACTGTCTTTTCCACAGTACTGTCTTTTCCACCGTACTGTCTTTTTGTGGATTAAACAGGGATTTGATTCTAAGCTGTGTATGTTTATACTGCTGTTGTGTCCGGTTCACACCAGCACTGAGATTATTTTTTCCCAAAAAATATTTCTTCATATTTACCCTCCTCACATATTTATTTGTATCAACATATGTTTCAAATTTATTTAAACTTTTCACAGGTGCATAGTTTAACCCTTTATCAAGCAAGTTTAGTTGACCTACTGTTAAATCCCTCCCACTGATGTTAAATATTCCTTTGCCTATCACTCTCTTCTTTTTTTGCTGTCTCCGTCCTGCTCTGACTCCTCTCATATTCTTCTTTTTATTCCACCTCCCCCCATCTCCCCGGGTAAGTGGGATACCAGGGGGACTTCTGATTCATCCCTAAAAAATGGTTGTCCTTTGTTTTAATATTTTTTATATGTAATGTGTATAGCATTATATGTATTAATGTGTATAGCATTAGTGTATAGTGGTGTCTCAAAGGGCAGCGCCATAGGTCACGTGGGGAGAGGATAGTTACGTCATGCGGGGGAGGGTGAGATAAATAGCGGCTTGCATACTGGCCACGCTAGCCCCTGATGAGTCTGTATTGATGACGAAAAGCGTAGGGCGGAGCCAGTACGCCTGACGCAGACACGCTCACGGAGCAGTGGAGTGTGGAGAGAGGAAGCACAGAGTAGCGTGGGGACTCAAGTTAGCAGGACGCCGCACGGAAGCCACCCTTTACATCTACAAGGGCCTGAGGAGCACTGCTCTGATATGCTTATCTCTATCCTGGAGCTTGTGAGTAGCTAGTCGGCGCGAGAAGCGCGGCTATGTACCAATTGTTTGAGCTTACTGCGCAATGAAATTTTATCTGTGTTTTTAGTGAGTTTTATGAAGAAAATAAACGCCTTATATCTGCATACGGGTATGCTTCACTGATGTGCTGGGGTGAGGCATAGTTATAAAGTGAGAGATCCACCTGAAAGGCGAGGTGGCTTGAATCCGGTGAGCCTCTCCGATTACGGATGGTGGTGACACGAGTGGAAACACTGTTTGCTCACACTGCACGGGTTTTGAAATGCTGAACTTTTAAAACAGTATCACGCGATGTGTAGTTTGTTTATTTGTCTGTAGGTGTTACCTCTGGAATGGGAGCGCAGTGGACTTATTCTGTTTGATTGTCTCTGGAGTGACTCGAAGAAATTATACAGCATAATCCCTGGCAGTGGTGTACCTAGGGAATTTGACACCCGCTGTTGATTATTTACATACAACCTCTACCCCCCCCCCCCCCCCCAAAAAAAAAGATGGGAGGGTTGACGGGTTGGGGCACTGCACATGCTGAAAATTTGGGGGAATTTGGGGGGAAAAGGAGTTGTCAGGATATGGACAGAGCTAACCATTGTGAAACTCTGTATTTTAAAGTGCTGCAAAGATGTCAGTGCTATATAAGTGCACAATATTATGGTAGGACATTAGACTATGACTATGGTACGCTTTAGATTGTGAGCTCCTTTGAGGACAGTCATGAAAGGGGAACATACAAAAGAGGGGGATGCATAGGAGGAGGGGGAGGTAAAGGGGTAGAGGCACAAGACAGAGAGCCTGGTGGGAGAGGAGAAATGACAGGAAGACCTCTTACCAGGACTGCAGACATCACCAGTACTGTTTGGCAGGGACATGCTGTTAAAAGAAGCCACTGAAATCTGAAAAGAGGAAAGGGTCATGGGGAAGACAACAGGGTGGGAGGGAGAGCTGGGAAAAGAGATATGATTACCTGCAATCGGGCTAATCTAAATTGCCTGGAGCTTGCTTCTCTGCTCACTACAGAAGTCAGCTGTCAGCACCTGTATCACTGGCTTCTGCAACAGCATACTGCCCTGCATTATTGATTAATTACTCTGATCAGGATAAATAGTCAATCAATAGTTCAGGGCACTCTGGTATTACAGCAGCCAGTACACATGGCTACCAATGACAGACAACTTTTGAAGCACTAAACACATCCTGCCACCTCCCCCTGCTAATGTCCCAGCTGCAGCACAACTATCATTCTCTCTACTTACCCTGCTGCTCTGCACATTCACTCACTGCAGGCTGTGTGTAGAAAGCAAGGAAACACATTGCCCATGGGGCAGGAAGAGGAAGGGGTGCTACATCTAGTGCAGGAAGTTGTACAATCTTCTGCTTGCTGCTACTTTCCCAAATGCTGCCTGAACTATGAAAAAAGTCCCAGGTGGAAGAACAGTGTCTGAGCACCACAGCGGCACCCCTAGCCATGGCTGCACCCGGTGCTGTGAGCACCTGCAGCCTTATGGTAGGTGCGTCACTAATCCCCGGTATCCAACACTAGCAGAGATTGCCTGATGCTTGCTGGATACTTGGGCTTTCTGGTTGTTTGAGCAACTGGCCAAAAAAGCACCAATCTCCCCCTGGGTGCAAGCAGAACATTCACAGAGCCTCCAGCGACATCCTACATGACCTCGCGGGCAGGGTTGCTCGAATGTGCCAAAATTCTATTCGGGTACATTCGAATTCGGGCCCGCAGGAAATTCGGATTCGGATGCGATCGCCGAATTCGGTTCGGATTCGAATTCGGTTCGGATTGCATAAAAAAATTCGGGAAAAATTTGTGTTCGCGGATTCGGATGGGTTTTTTTTTTTTTAAAGGGAAATCACATGTAAATAGGTCTAATATATTAAAAAAAAAAGAAAAATGTGATGGAAAACTTTTTTTTCAGCATTTTTTGTTTATTCATCGTCACCGTCTTCTTTTTTTTTCTCTCCATCTTTTTCTTCACCATCTTTTTCTGTTTTACCCTCTTTTTGTTTCTCGTCATCAATCATTCATTATCTTCTTCTTTTTCTTCTTCTTCGAGCAGGAGGAGGTTCTGGACAGCAGTCGTGCAGCCCACATAGTGCCCAATGCACAACTGGGACAGCACAGTTTTCAACCCAGACACCTCAGAATTTTTTTTTTTTATACAACAGTATAGCTATTGTAGTGGCGTAATAGCTAGTGGTGGCGCATGGCAGCAGCGCATAATTCTGTGGACCCTGGCGGTGGGAACACAGACAGGCAGGAGGATAACTATAGCAGCAGCAGGAGGAGGAGTGGCGAATGGCAGCAGGCAATGTATTCTGTGGACCCTGGCGGTGGGAGCACAGACAGCAGGATAACTACAGCAGCAGGAAGAGGAGTGACGTGTGGCAGCAGCAGGCATGCATTGTGTGGTGAACAGCAGGAGGATGAAAATCAGCGCTTCGTAATATGTTGGCACTGTATAAATACAATAAATAAATACACAAATAAATAAATTCATAAATAAATCAGTAAATTCATAAATATATAAATACATCAGCAACAGCAGCAGAAAGAGGAGTGATGTGTGGCAGCAGCAGGCATGTCACGGGCCATGGTAGCTAGCGTTACTACCACAGCAAGTGAAGAAACACCAGGCCAAATTATCAGGACCCCGGGAATGAAGGTTTATGTTGTCAAAGAATGATTCCCAGGCACCTCATGTCCTCCTCTCGCCGACAGTAGGTGCCAGGAACGTGCCTTCAATCCAGGCCTGGTTGATCTTCAAAAATGTCAGTCTGTCCACTCCCTCTGTGGACAGACGAGAGCGCTTCTCGGTGACCACGCCACCGGCCGCACTGAAGCACCTCTCGGACAGCACGCTGGAAGGGGGGCAAGACAGGACTTCCAGGGCGTACTGCGCCAGCTCACTCCAGATTAGTGATGGGCGAACATCTAGATGTTCGGGTTCGGGCCGAACAGGCCGAACATGGCCGCGATGTTCGGGTGTTCGACCCGAACTCCGAACATAATGGAAGTCAATGGGGACCCGAACTTTTGTGGTTTGTAAAGCCTCCTTACATGCTACATACCCCAAATTTACAGGGTATGTGCACCTTGGGAGTGGGTACAAGAGGAAAAAATTTTTTTGCAAAAAGAGCTTATAGTTTTTGAGAAAATTGATTGTAAAGTTTCAAAGGAAAAACTGTCTTTTAAATGTGGAAAATGTCATGTTTCTTTGCACAGGTAACATGCTTTTTTTCGCCATGCAGTCATAAATGTAATACAGAGAAGAGGTTCCACGAAAAGGGACCGGTAACGCTAACCCAGCAGCAGCAGCACACGTGATGGAACAGGAGCAGGCGCAGGAGGAGAAGGCCATGCTTTTTGAGACACAACAACCCAGGCCTTGCATGAGGACAAGAAGCGTGCGGATAGCATGCTTTTTACCGCCATGCAGTCATAAATGTAATAAAGATAAGAGGTTCAATAAACAGGGACCGGGCGACAACGCTAACCCAGCAGCAGCAGACGTGATGGAACAGGAGGAGGCGCAGGAGGAGAAGGCCACGCTTTCAGGTGCAACTCAGGCCTTGCAATGAGGACAAAAAAATGTGTGCGCAAAGCAATGCAATGAGTAGTTTTCAGGACACAATGGGCTATTCGGAGGAGCTATTCCCACCCCCACAATCTTCTACCTGTGAAAGGTCAATGGAACAGCCACAAATGTTGTGCCCGGATTCACAACCTTTTTCTGTGGAAAATGCACCTCGCACTGAAATGCAAGGCGAGGCCGAGGATGAACATGACGTCAACAACTCAACATGACGCAAAATGGGGGCGGAACAGAAAGCTGCTTTCAATGTTTTGAAGGCCTTAATTGCCTCCGGTGGCCAGTTAGATGCATCATTCATCACACCCAAATCCCAGAGCAATGTGTGCAGGAATTTGAATCGCAGGAGGTGTACCGAGATCATCTGGACAAGTGACAAGTGACCAAGTGACAAGTGACAAAGTGAAAAGTGACAAAGTGACAAAATGACAAAGTGACAAAATGACAAAGTGACAAGTGACAAGTGACAAAGTGACAAGTGACAAAGTGACAAGTGACAAAGTGACAAAATGACAAAGTGACAAAGTGACAAGTGACAAAGTGACAAGTGACAAAGTGACAAAATGACAAAGTGACAAAGTGACAAAGTGACCAGTGACAAAGTGACAACTGAGAGGTTGTTCTGGGGAGCTCCACTGCACTCAGTCGCATATGAGGAGAGGTCTCGTCGGGACTGCTGATCCTCCTCAGCTTGCTCAAAGCCTTGAGGGTTCCTGAAGATCCGCTGCTTGGAGTTCGCCGGGGTTCAGCTTGGTGTCGGGGTCGGCGGCGTCCTCCTCACTCCAACGTGGCAGATCTTCTGTTGAAGGAAAAAAAAAAAAACAATGTTAAAAGTCCCGTACCGCTTCTGAAGGACTCACCAAGAGATGCTAGCGCACCATCGCTCGCTGGGTGATGTCCCTCCCTACGCGCTGGAATTCTACGCTGCACATGCTAGCACGCTTTTGCGCAGTGCCGAGGCGCATTCCAGCAGCAAGCTAGCTACCAAGCTTCTGTGGATCTGATTGGGCCACCATGTTGGATCTCTGCCAAGTCCTCCAAAATTTTGAGCAATCCACGTTGCGTGACTGAGCAGTGACAACTCTACAGTCAGCATTACAATACCACTGCTGTGTTTACTGAAGAAATCAATGTTGAAGATGGAAAACCGCTGGCATGATGCAAGTGGGGGATTCTGAAGATGAAAACGATCAGCGTGATGATACCAACATCAGGCAACCTGCCTCAGGAAACGCTGGTCCCAGCTATGACAAAGAACAGGACGAGGAACAGCTGGAGTTGGAGCAGGAATTGGATGCCCCCACTGCCGAGGGACAGAGCGGTGCACGTTGGACTTCCACAATTTAGCGGGAATGGACAGCAGAAGAGGAAGAAAGTGATGCTGGTGACGAATATGGTGCATCACAACAATCACAACGCTCACAAGAACATGAAGACAGAGGAGTCTGGCAGGACTCTCTGGCACACATGGCTCAATTCATGCTAGACTGCATTGAACGCGGCCCGCGCATTATTCACTATTCATTATTATTCATTATTCTGGAATCTGGACAACACCAATTACTGGGTTTATACCCAGTTTATACAAACACAATGTTAAAAAACTGATTGAAGAAAGTGTCAGACAGGTCAAAAATGGAACAATTCCAGCAGGCCCTTGAGGATGGAGACTTTAGAGAGGAGATTGACATCCTCCTCCTTCTCTAGCCAGTTGTACACCGACAGACTGACTTCAGCAAACCCAGGAGGACCAGGAGGGCAGCAAAGAACACAAGCTGCTGCTAGTGCCGAAAAGGGAATGGTATTGGCAGTGTCCTTGGAGTGGGAACATTTTCTGACACCCATGCAGCAGCCCACAGAACAGCAATCGGGCAGTTCCACGTCCTCCAACACCAATCGCCTGGAGAAGATGGTCAAGGTCCAGGACTACATGTCAAATGGCGTAGCTGTGTTGAACAATCCATCTGCAGACAGACGGTGAGTGTGACAGGCAGCACAGAAGGACCATGGCAACTCACTCATAGTACCACAGTTTGATAGTGCTGCCCAAAAAATTATATGGATCCGTGGACCCGGGCACTGCGGGCAGTACTGGGAAGTGGGAACGCAGATTTTAGTACCTAAACACACGATACAACATGTTTTCCGGGGTCGGACTCTGAGGCACATACAGATGGTCCCGATCATCATCCTCATCATACAACTCTTCTCCTGAGTCTGACCCACCCACCACCTCTGCCACCCCAACATCCCCAGACACAGACCCCTCATCGTCCTCAACATTAACTTGGGATGCTGGCCTGAGCCAGACCTCCTCCTCCACATCAGGCCCCATCATCTCCTCAATGGAAGCCCTCATTAATCGCTCTGGCGACGGACCGATGGACACAACGTTCTGCTCCGGGGAGGGCTGCTGCTGACCACTGGCTGCTGGGGTGGATGTTATAGCTTGCGTGGGGCGTTGGCTGTTGCTGTTGTTGGGAGTGCTGCTCACAGCGGAGGTCTCTGGGGAACTCATGTTGAGCTCATATAGTGGTTGACGGTGAGTGGAGTATTACTGATCCCAGCAATATACACACTGACTGGCAGAGTACGCAATGCTATATAGTGTGGCTGAGCGGTGTACACAGAGTGGCAGTAAACACAATGCTATATAGTCTGGCTGAGCGAGCGGTGTACTACTGTTCCCAGCAGAATCAGAGTGTCAGTAAACAATGGTATATAGTCTGGCTGAGCGGTGTACACAGAGTGTCAGTAAACAATGGTATATAGTCTGGCTGAGCGGTGTACACAGAGTGTCAGTAAACAATGGTATATAGTCTGGCTGAGCGGTGTACACAGAGTGGCAGTAAACACAATGCTATATATAGCGTGGTTGAGCGAGGTGCACAGTGGCAGTACACACAATGCTATATAGTCAGGCTAAGCCGTGTACACAGAGTGTCAGAAAACACAATGCTATATATAGCGTGGCTGAGCGAGGTGCACAGTGGCAGTACACACAATGCTATATAGCCAGGCTAAGCCGTGTACACAGAGTGTCAGAAAACACAATGCTATATATAGCGTGGCTGAGCGAGGTACACAGTGGCAGTAAACAATATATAGTGTGGCTGAACGAGCGGTGTACTACTATTCCCAGCAGACACAGAACAGTACACAGAATGCTATATAGTGTGGCTGAACGAGCGGTGTACTACTGTTCCCAGCAGACACAGAACAGTACACAGAATGCTATATAGTGTGGCTGAACGAGCGGTGTACCACTATTCCCAGCAGACACAGAACAGTACACAGAATGCTATATAGTGTGGCTGAACGAGCGGTGTACCACTATTCCCAGCAGACACAGAACAGTACACAGAATGCTATATAGTGTGGCTGAACGAGCGGTGTACTACTGTTCCCAGCAGACACAGAACAGTACACAGAATGCTATATAGTGTGGCTGAACGAGCGGTGTACCACTATTCCCAGCAGACACAGAACAGTACACAGAATGCTATATAGTGTGGCTGAACGAGCGGTGTACCACTATTCCCAGCAGACACAGAACAGTACACAGAATGCTATATAGTGTGGCTGAACGAGCGGTGTACTACTGTTCCCAGCAGACACAGAACAGTACACAGAATGCTATATAGTGTGGCTGAACGAGCGGTGTACCACTATTCCCAGCAGACACAGAACAGTACACAGAATGCTATATAGTGTGGCTGAACGAGCGGTGTACTACTGTTCCCAGCAGTGACACACAATGACTGGGGGGGACCCTGGCTAGCGTGGCTGGAGCGCGAACTACCCTGCCTGCCTACCCAAAGCTAAACCCACAGACAAATGGCGGGGATATGACGTGGTTCGGGTATTTATTTACCCGAACCACGTGACCGTTCGGCCAAATCGGAGCGCGTTCGGGTCCGAACCACGTGACCCGTTCGGCCAATCACAGCGCTAGCCGAACGTTCGGGGAACGTTCGGCCATGCGCTCTTAGTTCGGCCATGTGGCCGAACGGTTTGGCCGAGCACCGTCAGGTGTTCGGCCGAACTCGAACATCACCCGAACAGGGTGATGTTCTGCAGAACCCGAACAGTGGCGAACACTGTTCGCCCAACACTACTCCAGATGTGCAACCGCTCCACCCAGTACTCCATGGGGTCCACGCTGCCGGTGTCAAGCCCACTGAAGAACCCCATGTACTCAGCCACCATCTGGGTCATGCGCTGGCTGTGGCTTTCAGAGGAGGTGGCTGCTGCACGCACCTACTCTCTCGGCTTCTCTACCGTCATGTAGAGCGCCTATGTCAATGACAGCAGGTCTCCTGGGCGCCTGACGCTGCTGCTGCTGGCCGCAGGCACCGGCTGCTGTGCTGGCTGGACAGGGACAGAGGGGGTGGAAGCCTGGGGGAAGGCTTCCTCCAGTCGCCGAACAAGGAGCTGCTGCAACTCGCTTGTGCGCTGCTCACTTCCTCTAGCAGGCAGAAACTGAGCCCACTTCCCCCTCAGTCGTGGATCCAGGATCATGCTGATGCAGGGGTCCTCCCTTGCTTGCATCTGCTTCACCCTGGGGTCTGTGCGCAGTCAACGCAGCATCTGCGCTGCCATGGGGAACAGGGTGGTGCATGTCCTCCTCTGGCTCCTGAGCCTCTTGCTCCTCTTTCCACCCTCGCACAACTGCTGCTGCGCTCCGCTGTTCCCCCTCAGCAGCGACGTTCAGCACCTCCAACTCCTCCTCATCCTCCTCCAGGGATTCAAATTCCTGCACAGCAGTGGACTGCGCAGGCGGCTGCTGTTCCAGCTGCTTCCGGGCCTCCTCCCCCAAATCCACCAAATCGCCAAGTGCCCTGTCCAGCAGACAAACAAAGGGCACCCACTGGCAGAGGGATGTCCACTCCTGGCTCACCAGGTTGGTTCCCTGCAGGAAGGGAGCCAACACCAAGCAGACCTGCTGCATCTGCCCCCACTGTGCGTTGGTGAGGAGCTGGAGTTTGGGGTTGCCTTCCAGAGTGGCCTCCACGATGTACCAGTTGACTGCCCTCCTCTGCTCAACCAGCCACTTCAACATCGCCAGGGTGGAGTTCCAGCGAGTCGGCACATCGATGACAAGGCGGTGTGGTGGCAGGCCCTCGCGCTGCTGGATCTCTGCCAGCTTTGATGCAGCAGCAGCTGAGCGGCGGAAAGTGCGCACAATTTTCCACCCCGCTTCCAACAGCTCCTCCATCCCCTGGTAGGGGCGCAGGAACTTCTGCACCACCAGGTTCAGGATGTGGGCCAAGCAGGGGATGTGGGATAAGTGTCCCCTGCTGATGGCAGCCAGCAGGTTGGCGGCATTGTCGGACACCATCAATCCGACTCGGAGGCCTCTGGGGGTCAGCCACGTCTTCTCCTGCTCCCTCAGGTAGCGGAGCACGTTGGCTGATGTCAGACTGTTCTTCCCCAGGCTGACCATCTCCAGCAGCACTTGGCAATGGCGGGCCTTCACGCTGCTGTTGCATTGTCGCTTGGCGGCGGGAGCTGCTGCTTCTCCCCTGACCCCGCGTGGTGGCACCACATAGTGGGCAACTGGTGCCGCTGCTGCTGCTGCTGATGCGCCCGAGGGTGGACCTGCTGCTTCCTCGCTCGGGCTTTCCACCAGGCTGACCCACCCAGTGTGCCGTAAAGGACAGACAGCGTTCTGTCCCAAACCGGCTGCTCCATGAATCCATGGTTATGTGGATCCGCGCACTCACAGCGTGATCGAGTGCGCGGCCCACATTCGCCATGGCAAACCGTTGCAGTGCTGGGATCGCCGTGCGGGAGAAGTAGTGGCGGCTGGGGACCTGCCACTCTGGGATCCCAAAATGCAGCAGCGCTCTCATGTCACTCCCCTCCTGCATGAAGGAATATGGCAGGAGCTGGGAGCACATGGCCCGGGCAAGCAACCCGTTCAGCACCCGGATGTGCCTGTGAGCAGGAGGCAACACCTTGGTCACACCGAGAAAGGACTCGCTGAGCAGGGTCTGGCGGCGTTTGCCTGCGCGGGAGGATGAGGAGGCCACTGTGGAGGGAGCTGATGAGACCACTGTGGAGGGATGCTGCTGCTGCTGCTGCTGAAATCTGTGCAGTGGCTCTCTGGCTCTGGCCACTGCCTGCGCCACTTTGCATCAGCTTCTCATACTCACAAAAGTCCTCAAAATGCCTGGTCTGTAAGTGGGTCGACAGGCACAAGGTACTCAGCTTGAGGGGATTGCGACCTCTGCTGAGACTGACCTTGCAACTGTTGCAAATTGCATGGGTCGGGTCCTCTGTGCACTTAGTGAAGAACCGCCAGACTGAGGACTTCAACCTGCCCTTTGAGCTTGAGGGCTGGGGTTTTTTGATGCCCTTGGAGACTTGTGCCTTTTTTGGTTTGGTTGGAGGTTTGCTGCGGGTGGTGGTAGCGGCTGAAGCAGCGGGCTGTGGCTCCTGCCTTCCACGACCTGTGCTTGCCGCCTTGCTGCTGCCATGCCTCTGCGCCAGAGACACCTCCTCCTCCGATGACGAGCTGCCTTCAAGCAAGTGTGCTGGTGGTACTGGTGGTGGCACATAGGAAGGATCCAGCACGTCATCATCATCCCCAAACATGTCCTCTGAGCCCGCCTCAACCACATCCAGTAGCCCAAAATCCCCTGGATCACGCCCCTCCTCATCAGCGCCAACTATAAACTGCTCCACCTCCAACTCCTCCTCCTTGAATGATGATGTCCCCATTATCTGCTGCTCAAAATTCTCCACAACATCCCTGTACACGGCTGCAGTCACTGGGGTGAAGACTGAGCTCAGTGAGGGCAGGCTGGTCAATGGGGTCACTGTGACCTCAAGCGGTGGTGGAGGCCTGCTGCGGACCTGAGTGCTGGTGGTGGTGGCACTGGTCTCGCTGGTGCTGGAGGCCTGGCTGGAAACGGTGGCTTCCTGCTCCGCCATCATTTCCACCACAGCCTGCGCTTGACTCTCCATAATGGGCCGGGGGCGACGACCCGTCTCAAAGATGGGCGCAATGCACTGCTGTTGCGCCTCTGCTCCCTCCTCCACAACTCTGCGGTCAGTGGCTGGCGGCGGACCAGTCACAGACCTGCTGCTGCTGCTGCTGGCAGTGGCTGCTGCAATGGCGCTGCCTCTCCTGGTTGTGGCTCGTCCTCTACCTCTGCCAGTCATTTTGCACTTATATCCGAATACAGTAAAAAAAAACAAATGTGTAGAAAATGGCGGGAAAGGGTGTAAATTTTAATAAAGTCTGGTGGTGGTAGTGACTGATTGGTTGTAAGTGTCAACAAAAAATGAATTATTTTTTTTTAAGTTGTAGTAGAAGTAGTAGTAGTGGTAGTAGTAGTAGTAGTACTACTACTAGCAGTGAGTCTCTACAGTACTAACTCGTGTGACAGTGGGTGACAATTACAGTCGGTCACACACGGTCAGATGCAATCAATAGGGTGCGCCAGCAAATGACAGTCACGGCAGGTGACAACAAGGGATGCTGGCCTGCGAATGTAACAATTTACTACAGAAAGGTAATAAATCACACAGTAACAAATGGAAAAAATTAAATGAAGGGGTGGGTGGTGGTAGTAGTGGAAGACTACCACCTACCTAGTAGTAGTACGGTTGTACGCGCAGGTAGTAACTATGAAACGCCTGCTGTACTAAACAGTAAACAATATAACTAACAACCAGACAGTGGGTGACCAATTACAGTCGGTCGGTCACACACGGTCAGACGCAATCAATAGCAGGTGACAACAAGGGATGCTGGCCTGCGAATGTAACAATTTACTACAGAAAGGTAATAAATCACACAGTAACAAATGGAAAAAATTAAATGAAGGGGTGGGTGGTGGTAGTAGTGGAAGACTACCACCTACCTAGTAGTAGTACGGTTGTACGCGCAGGTAGTAACTATGAAACGCCTGCTGTACTAAACAGTAAACAATATAACTAACGGCCAGACAGTGGGTGACCAATTACAGTCGGTCGGTCACACACGGTCAGACGCAATCAATAGGGTGCGCCGGCAAATGACAGTCACAAAGCAGGTGACAACAAGGGATGCTGGCCTGTACACAGTCAATCAGTAACTAACTAGTATTAACTAACAGTACTGAAGCTATAAACTAACAGACTACAGCAAACAGCAGCAGTACAATTTAACTAAACTACTATAGTACACAACTAACTAGAATCCCTAACCTACCTAAGCTAGTAGTAGGCTAAGGCTGCCCTAGGCTAGCAGGCCTAGTTTGCACACAGACTAACACTAGCCTAGCACAGTATACAGTATACACATTAGCTGACTACAAACAATCAAATTACTATCTATCTATATAAAAGTACAATGAATGTGTTTAGGAGGTGTTTAGGAAGCAAAACGCTAGGTTTAGCACAGAATACACTTGATCAGACACGCAGCACAGCACTAGAGATGCTCTCAGTACCAGCAGCAGTCACACAAGTGCGTAGCTCCGCAAAATGGCCGCCGCCTTATATAGAGAAGAGGAGGGCCAGGCTCCCTTCCTCTGATTGGTTGCTAGCGTTGCCAGGGACTCGGCTGGAGGAATTCTGATTGGCCCGCGTCACTCCCGAATCCCGAAGCCGAACCCAGCGCGTCATCCGGCCGAATTCAAATGCGCACATTCGGCCACCTTCGGCTTCGGCACATTCGGCTTCGACTTCGGGAACGCTGAAATTTACCCGAATAATTCGGGTAAATTCGCATTCGGGAGTCCTGGAGAGCAACCCTGCTCGCGGGCTCCTATCGGCTTTCCATGCACGGAAGCCCGGAGTGTCAGCTGACCCGCATCGGGTCATGATGTGACAAGCCCACTTGAGTGCATTAGATGCTGGAAGCTGCTAGGAGCCTGCGAGGTGATGTAGGACGTTGGTGGAGCATAAATGGTGGCTCTGTAAGTGTTCCGTGCAAGGCAAACCCCCTAGAACACCTAAAAAAGGGGTTCCCATTATCACTCAGATGCCAGTAAGTTGAGACTTCTGGTTGCCTGAATTCCGGATAACATGGACTCTGTTGTACATTTTGAAAGTACTGCAAGTATCTGAATTGTTCAGCTATGTATAAGCTATTTTAATAAAAACATCTTTTGAAACTAAAAGACAAAGAGGTTGTTAGATTTTGAAGCAGGGCAGCAAAACTTATGTCTGTTTACACCCTATTACTTTATTTCTACAGAAATTTTAGGAAGAGAATTCCAAACTAAAGAAAACTCTTGAAGATTCCAGAGCTAAATGTTGCCTCCTTCCCTTTCCTGGAAAAGGTGCCATTGGTAAAACACTGCTACTTAAAGGTAAAGTCATTTTAGTTTTTTTAACGAGGGATTGTCAGCCAAAAAATATAATTCCATTTACCCACTGCTCTATATTATGCAGCCTGGAACCTCACCCTGCATTGCAAGCACTCCAATCTATTCAGAAATGTTTCTGCTGTAATAAATCTTATCTCAGTCAGCCTATTTGGTACATTGCCGATTGGAAGGAAGCTAGTCATTGTCCTTCCCAGATTCCTGCTCCTTACTGATTGGCTGAGGGCAGTTCAGTGTGAAGCTGCTGAAACCTGATCTTCCTCGGCACACATGTTTAACCACTTGAGGACTGCAGTGCTAAACCCCCCTAAAGACCAGGCCATTTTTTCCCTAATTGACCACTGCAGCTTTAAGGCATAACTGCAGGGTCGCACAACTCAGCACACAAGTGATTCCCCCCCTCCCCTTTTCTCCCCACCAACAGAGCTTCCTGTTGGTGTGGTCTGATCCCCCCACAGTGTTTTTTTTCTTCAATAAATATTGACACTAATATTTTATTAATACATTTTGCTTCCTTACTTTTTTTTTTTTTTTCAATAACCCCTCCCACCCCCCAGCCGGCCAATCACGGCGATCAGCTGTCATAGGCTTCTGCCTATGAGAGTCGATCGCTCTCAAGTGCCCCAGGGGGACAGCCGTGTCACACAGGGCTGTCCCCAGTGCAGCGCTGCTGCTAATCACAGCGCTGTACCAACGGTAAAGATGGCAGTTTCGCCGTCTAACAGTCTCCCGAGCGGCGATCGCCGCTCAGACTGAAGGCGGGGCAGAACTCCGCCCCTAAACAGGAGATGCACGCGCACCCTGCGCGCGATCTCCTGCAAACTGCAGCCCCAGGACTTGGCGCCAATAGGCGTTAGGCGGTCCTGGGGCTGTCGCCGCGGCCACTCCCATGGGCGTGGAGTGGTCGACTAGTAGTTAAAGAGCGAGCTAGCTATGACAGTGCAGTTTCTAGGAGAAAAAAAAGTAAGGGAGAAAATGACATCAGGATTGGGTTCAGTCAGAGGGAACCAAGATGGCAAATGCCAGGAACAGAAACCGAAATCTTTATAATACAATAGTCACTCAAATCAAAACAGTACAATACATTTGTGATGTACAGTAAGTATAACAATTAGTTATCTACTTATATATGTGCTTTTTTTCCTGGCATTGTATGGCTGACCCTGCTGCTTTAATCTCAGTGCGATTTACTGAGAACGGTTAAACACATCAAATTCCAACACCTTGTTACAGGATATTCACAAACGCAAAAACTAAGTTAATAGTTTAGACTGTGACTCTGGAACACAGACTGTCACTCATCTGAGAAAAAAACACTAAATGTACTTCTAGCTTTCAAACAAATCAAACTGCTTTAAAGGACAACTGAAGAGAGAGGGATATGGAGGCTGTCATATTTATTTCCTTTTAAGCAATACTAGTTGCCTGGCTGTCCTGCTGATCCTCTGCCTGTAATACTTTCAGCCATAGACCCTGCACAAGCATGCAGCAGATCAGGTGTTTCTGACATTATTGTCACATCTGACAGATTAGCTGCATGCTGGTTTCTGGTGTTATTCAGACACTTCTGCAGACACAGAAAAGCAGGGCTGCCAGGCAACTGGTATTGTTTAAAAGGACATAAACATGGCAGCCTCCATATATTTCTCACTTCAGTTGTCCTTTAGAATGTGTATGTAATCAGAGTACAGTTGTATCACAGACCTGTCTGTGTTCAATTTTGAGTAGATGAATGGTCGCGTAACTAGTTAGTATAGGATGGGGGAGTTATATATATACAAATTAAACAAGACATCATGAAATAAATTTAAAAAAAATGTTTTGAAATGTCATAAATTTCATTTCCAAAGGGTAGACACACACTGCGCTGGTCCATTCAGTGTAGTGCAAGTGCAGCCCCAGATATCAAAGGCCAAGGGCATCACAGACCTGGTAGTGCCACTGTTCATTGCTTGATTTCACGTGGCTGAAAGGTCCCGTAACTAGTTAGCATGGGGGAGTCTCGGTTTTTATTGGACATTCAGTGCAGCAGGAGGGACATGACAGACAAGCAAAGTCACCTAGCAGCACACAACAGTCATTATCACAATATGTCATTTATTCCTACTAATTTTTGGCATTTATGCATGAAAAAAGCCTCTTCATAAAATACATAATTTTTGCTGAACGTTTTGCTCTTGACCCCCCTACGCTACACTTTCTATACCTTTTGTAAAGAAATTGTGGCTTTAGAGATGCCCTGGAGGTTTCAGAAGTTCACTCTGCCATTAAAGTCAGTGGAACTCACCAGTTTGCGATTTATCTTGAGATAGTTCACGGTAACCTTTGCGGGAGTGTTCGTGAACTCGAAATTATGGTGTTTGACCATCATGATTTCTTAACTCTTAGGGGATGTACTCCTTGTTGTGCAACAGCAAGGAACAATTCAATCGTCTTTTCTATCCTGATCACATAAGTAGATCAGGATAGTCTGCCGTCCTGATTACAAGTCTTTTTTTTTTTTTTTTGTACTGACATTAACCCTGCTGTATGCTGTACTGACATTTTTGCCTTGTGGTGTGTTGTATGGTGTAATGTGTGGCTGGCTGCATCACCATTCTAGCCCGTTGTCACTGTGAATAAGTATTGGATTGTCACTGACCCCACATAGCGTCATACCAGACAGTCATTTTGCATTACCAAACAAACAAAAAAAGGTTAATTTACATTGAACATCAAACTATCTCTCTCACTGATTGTCACTGACTGTTGATTATAGTATATGTTAATACAGCTTGCTGCAGTGTGCGTTGTTACTTTGTATCATATCAGACAGCCAGTCGTTGAAGTGTCAGATTTCTTTTTTTTCAAATATTTTATTTTATACAACTGTGATACAATAAGAATAAGAAATATCGCATCATGCATCACAGACACATATTTTCATTTGAACAGGCATGTGTTGTACAATAGTGACAGTAATCCTTATGACTTCCACGCGTGTATATATTATACCTTGCAACTAATCAGTTTGCATGTAATAAAGTAGATATTAACATCAACAATAACTATTAACAGAGGGTCCAGTGGTCCAGCTTGATATCTTATAGATACTCAATTAAGTACATAAGGTCTGTGTGATCAATGTATTGGGTCTCTTGCAGGACATGTGTCAAGTTTCTAGTGTGAGCATCTGGCCAAATTCTTCAGAGTGTCTATACACCATCCAAATCCTCCATGTTTTATTGAATTTTTTGGATCTACCCTGAATAGAGTATACAGTGCTCTCTAAGTCATATATCAGGTCTAACTCTTTAACCATCTCAGATAGTGTAGGTATTCTAATGGTGCTCCATGCCCTCACGATTAGAGTTTTGGCTGCATTGAGAATGTGTGACTACCGATTTTTTTTGTAAGATTTAATTTGCCAGTTATTAAGTTTGAGGTAGAATTGGGGCGTAAATGGACCTTCTCTATTGGTCATTTCTTTGATCATTGTTTAAATTTTCTGCCAGAAGGGAACCAGGAGAGGACACTCCCATAGTATGTGCAACAATGATCCAGCAGTTAGGGTCCTTGTCTGGGAATATGCAAGCAAATTTTGGTGGTGTCTGATACCACTTAGCCTGAATTTTATAATTTTTTTCCTGAATGCGAGAGGCAGTAGAGGTTTTATGTGCATAAATGCACAATTGTGATCTTTGTCTATTAGAGAATGTTTCCCCTAGTTCTTTCTCCCAGGAAGAAAAATATGAGAGGGAGTCTACATTTTGATCAACTAGCATAGAGTATATAATAGAGAGCATTTTACGGATTGGGTTTACAGTCTGACACAGATTCAAATTCTGTCAATTTCCTGATTGTGCTTGGTTTCACTACTTGATGTTGTAAGAAATGTCTAACTTGAGTGTGTCCCCACCAGTCAAGGTGGTCCTTAGCAAATCTGATCCTTAGTTCTATGAGTGAGGTCCAGTCGGACTGCTGGCAGAGGTCTTTAGCTATACATGAGGCATTTTTTCGCCAATGACCAAGGTAGTTAAAAGAGCATCCTTGTTCAAATTCAGGATTATGTAGTGCCGGGATTAAAGGAGTGGGCCATGGGGAAAGTTCCGGAAATTGGCACGTTTTAGAAAACACTCTAAGGCTATTATATACTAGATGTCCACAGCACCCAAGACTAATGCAACTCCTGGAAATAGCTGCAAAAACAACCTAACACCCTGGACTGACTTCAAAAGTATTAGTGAGGAAGAGATCTCAGACATCCTCCGCCGCCTCCGCCAGACAACCTGCGACCTGGACCCTGGACCAACTAAACATATGCTGAAATGTCCTGATCTGCTTGGCCCAGCATTTTACAAAATAGTAAATTGCTCTCTGCAAGCAGGGAGGTTTCCTACCTCTTTAAAAGAAGGAATCATCAAGCCCCTTCTTAAAAAACCTTCCATGGATCCAGATGCAATGAGCAGCTACAGACCTGTCTCCAACCTCCCCTTCTTAGGTAAAGTTATTGAAAAGGCTGTCTATCTGCTACTTGAAACCAGGCTGTCAGTAAACAACATCCTGGACCCTCTACAATCTGGCTTTAAGAAACACCACAGCTGTGAAACAGCCCTCATCGAAGTCTGCAACGACCTGCTCATGGCAAGGGACAGAGGGGAATGCTCCATCCTAACCCTGTTGGATCTCTCAGCGGCTTTTGATACAGTTGACCATGAAATCCTGCTTAACAGACTGCAGGAGTACTGTGGCATCAGTGGATCAGTCCTCCAGTGGTTCAGATCATTCCTGACTGACAGAACACAGAGAGTATCCCTAGGACCTATAATGTCCAAACCTGCACCTCTGCAATTCGGAGTGCCACAAGGATCAATCCTATCCCCTCTGCTGTTTGCAATCTACATGTTGCCACTCGGTACACTTATCCAACGACATGGCCTGACGTACCACTGCTACGCCGATGACACACAGCTATACCTGTCCTTCAAACCTGGTGGAACAGACCCTACTCCAAAAATAAACTCTTGCTTAGCTGAGCTACAGGCATGGATGAATGATAACTGGTTGAAACTGAATGCTGACAAAACTGAGGTCCTCTTTGTCCAAAGCCAGTGCTCGCCATCAAAACAGCTCTATCCTAAAGCACCACCAATCAGGATTGGGAATTCGGACATAAACAGCTCCAACCTTGTGCGCAGCCTTGGCATACTAATCGATGGGGATTTAAGTTTCAGAAACCAAATTTCATCTGTAGTTAAATCTTCCTACTTTCATCTGAAGAACATTGCAAAGATTAAACATCTGATTCCCCCAGAGGATCTTCCAACCCTAGTTCACGCCTTCATCACATCACGGCTGGATTAGTGCAATGCCCTTTATGCTGGCCTCCCCAAAAAGGACCTGCATCGCCTGCAATTAGTGCAGAATGCTGCTGCCAGATTGCTAACAAACCAGCCTCGCCACTGTCACATTACACCGATCCTTCGCTCACTGCACTGGCTACCAGTAGAATGGAGAATACTCTTCAAGATTGGACTGCTGACATTCAAATCCCTGCACAATCTGGGCCTTGGATACATGAAGGACTTGCTGAAGCTGCACCACACCTCTCACAACCTCAGATCAGCTAGTTCTATAAACTTGGTCACTCCCAGAGTGCACCTCAAAAAATCTGGAGATAGAGCCTTCTGTCATGCTGCCCCTACTCTTTGGAACTCCCTGCCACACCCAGTAAAGACAGCACCATCCCTGGAGCTATTCAAATCCAGACTGAAAAGCCACCTGTTTAGCCTGGCATTTCCGGACTTATAAAATTCTTCCTCTGTACCACAATGGTCTGAGCCATGCTTATGCGCTTTGAGTCCTATGGGAGAAAAGCGCTCTACAAATGTTATTTGTTGTTGTTGTTGTTGATGTGATCCAGACCAGGATTGTTTCAGGTGGGCGGACGACCAGGGCAGATTAAGAGCAGAGCGAGAAAGGGACTGTTCTACACTGACCCATTGCTTGGTGTCGGAGTGTCTATGCCAATCAACTATTCATGTCAGGACTGCGGCATGATAATACTTCTGTACTTCTGTGATTGCCAAACCACCAGCATGCTTAGGTCGGTATAAGATCAGTCTGTGTATTCTAGGGGGGCGGCTGCGCCAGATGTATCTATTAAAGATCATCTGTACTCTTCTGAGGAATGAGACTAGGATAAGAACTGAGAGAGTCTGGAACAAGAAGAGGAGCCAAGGTATAACAATCATTTTTATGATGGCTGTCTGGCCAAGCCAAGAAAATTGTGGCTTGTCACATCTCTTTATGTCAGTTAACAATGCTTCTACTAGAGGAGGGAAGTTTTTTGAGAAAATTTTGCTGATGTCCGGTGTAATCATAGTACCTAAATAGGTGATGTATTCCTTGTTCCATTTAAAAGGAAAATTTGTTGCTAAGGAGCTTTGCGTGTCTTGTGGGATTGTAATATTAAGGGCCTCGCACTTGTCAAGGTTGATTTTGAAAAGGGAGGATTCTCCAAATTTATGAAATTCCCCTAGCAGATTGGGCAGGGAGACAACAGGGTTGGTAATGTAGAACAAAAGGTCATCTGCGTAAACTGCGATTTTCCATGTCTGATTCTTGATAGTTCAGCTATGTCTGGATTCTTATGTATGTGGCATAGAAAAAGTTCCAATGCCAGCGCAAAGACCAGAGGTGAAAATGGGCAGCCCTGTTGTGTCCCATTTCCAATCCGCAGTGGAGATGAAAGGATACCGTTTACTCGAATGCGGGCTGTTGGTTGAGAGTAGAGTGCTTTGATATTATTAAGCATTCTATTGCCTATTCCGATGTGTTGTAAGACTTCTATCATCCATGCCCAGTGTACCCGGTCAAAAGCTTTCTCAGCATCTGTTGAGAGAAGCATCAATTGTAGCCTTTTCGACCGGGCAGACTGGATCAAGTTAAGTGTTTTTATAGTGTTGTCTCTGCCCTCTCTTCCTGTTATGAATCCCACTTTGTCCCAATGTATGAGATGACCCATCCATTCTGCCATTCTACCAATGTATTGGTAGGCCATCTGGCCCTGGGGCTTTTCCGGGTTTAATTTGTGCAATTACTTGGGAGATCTTTTTTCAGTAATTGGTGCTTCAAGCGCCTCTATCATCTCTTGTTAAGGTTGGTATATCCGCTTCAATGATTTTGGCTTTGAAATGCTCTATGTGTTGTTTCAGACTCTCCCAGTATGTTATATAGTTTTGAGTAGAAGTCCCTAAACGTGCTTGCTATGGATTCATTACGAACATGTCTCTGCATCTTCTCATTCCTCCTCTTCTGCTGTTAACTGCAACACCACCTCCACCACCAAAGCCCTCCAACTGAATAGGATTGCCCAGAGGAGCTATAGCGGTTATGGACAAGAGTGATGCTCAAGTGTTCTTGCTATTGGATAACGGAGAGGAGCTCAGACAGAAGTCCCCAGGTCACCACAAGGTGTAATGTTCCGGCTGCTGTGGCCTACTGTGAAACTATGTGAGGAGGTGGTTGATGATGGGGTGATGGATATCTCATGGGTGCCCACAAGAGTAACAGGAGGAGGAGAGTTCAGAGAGGGAGGCCAAAGCTCGCAGAGAGGTTAGGAAGCAGGGAGAGGTTGCAGGGGACAGGAAGCAAACAGAAGGGAGTGACTTTACCTGGGATCAGCCAGAAGATCCACCTGGTCACGTCTACTGGCACTAGACCAGCTCAACAAGCCTCTTTAGTGTGGTAGTATTTATGTGTGTCTGCTGCTGACAGAACCAATGCCATCTGCATCCTGTGTCAAAAGAAACTGGAAAGAGCAGCACACATGTTGGAACAACAATGCTGAGAAGACACCTAGGGTTCCATCACAAGGCCCTGTGGCAAGAAGCACTTAAAGAGACTCTGAAGCGAGAATAAATCTCGCTTCAGAGCTCATAGTTAGCAGGGGCATGTGTGCTCCTGCTAAAACGCCGCTATCCCGCGGCTAAACGGGGGTCCCTTCACCCCCAAATCCCCCCTTGCAAAATCCATGACCAACTTGGTCGTGGATTTTGCTCCTCCTGGAGGCAGGGCTAACGGCTGCAGCCCTGCCTCACAGCGCATCTATCAGCGGCGCATCGCCGCCTCTCCCCCGCCCCTCTCAGTGAAGGAAGACTGAGAGGGGCGGGGGAGAGGCGGAGATACGCGTCTGATAGACGCGCGTGAGGCAGGGCTGCGGAGGTTAGCCCTGCCTCAATGCGGAAGAGATCCCCCGCTGCATGGAGGGGATTTGGGGGTGAAGGGACCCCTGTTAAGCCGCGGGATAGCGGCGTTTTAGCAGGGGCACACATGCCCCTGCTATCTATGAGGTCTGAAGTGAGATTTATTCTCGCTTCAGACTCTCTTTAAGGAAAGAAGCACTCAAAGCGCAAGCTAGCATCCTAGTGTTCCACCTTCTGCCTCCTCCTTTCCCTTGTTTCCAGTTGTCTTCTGCTACACCTTTCAGTATGCCCACTTCATGTTCATCACCACAGAGTCAACATTTTATCACAGAAATGTTTGAGAAGAAAAAAAATTCACTAACTCCCTTTCCCAATGTCTGATGGCTTGTCGGAACTGCCAGCCCACCAGCTATTACCATACCAGCCTGTAGAAATGGAAGCTTTTAAAAAATTGTAGGCATTGCTGCACCACAATGGAAGGTACCGGGATAAGGATATTTATCTGAAACAATCATCCTGGAGCTCTATTGGCATGTGCTATGGCAGGTCAACAAATTTCTGGCATACAGCATTGGGGAAAGGTCCATCTGACCAAAGATACCTGGTCTTCAAAACCTAGGCAGGGAAGGTACATAGCCTTCACTGCCCACTGGGCAAACCTGGTGGTGACAGTGGGGAAAGAAGGACTGCGTGGCTGCTGAATGGAGTCTGTACCACCGCCAGGTCTTGCAGTCAGGCCAGCCACTTCTTCTCCCTCTCGTACTCTTGTCCTTCCTCTGCAGTCTCTTCCTCAGCTCATTCCTCCCCTTCTGTTGTGCCCTCCTCTTCCACTGTGGCTCTCAAGCTCCCCAGAATCTATTCCACCACGCATGTACGACGTCTCATGCAGTGTTGCATATGTTGTGCCTGGATACAAAAAGCCACACCATAGATGCACTGATTCCTGCTCTGCAGGCACAGGCTAATGAATGGCTAACCCCACACAACCTCATTGTTGGCAAAGTTGTGTGTGACAACAGAATCAGGTGGCTGCACTGAATAAGGACAGATTGACACACATGCCGTGCATGGTACATGTGTTAAGACTTATTGTGCAATAATTTGTGGGCAAATACCCTGGATTTCAGGATGTTCTAAAGCAGGTCAAGAAAGTGGCTGGACATTTATAATGATCCTACACAGCCATGACTTCCCTTGCTGAGACTCAGGGGCAATTCAAAATGCCTGTGAGATGCCTTATTTGTGACAGCCCCACCAGATGGAATGCCACCTTGCTCATGTTGGATCCACTGTACTAGCAGAAACAGGCTGTGAATGTTACCTTTGTGCACTGGTTAGTATGGAGGATGTGGTATTTTAACCCAAGGCAATGCATGCTCATCCAACAAGCCTGCAGACTGCAGCATTCTTTTGAAAAGACACAAATCTGGTCAGTCATAGCGAAGGCACCATTAGTGACATCATACCATACATCTCTTTTCTGGAGTGTGCCGTATGCTGTGTCCTTCAACAGGCCATGGATGAGCTGGAGTGTGAAGAAGAGGACGATGAGTTTACGCTATCACCACTTGAAGGAGCAATGTCGGTTGTACGTGGGTAAAGGGAAGAGTCTGAGGATGAGTCAGATCAGGAGGAGGATAACTGTGACTGTGAGAAAGAGCAAGAGGAGCAGGCCTCTGGGGGGAAGGGGGGATACTGCTCACATTTTTTTGTTTTGGGGGACTGTGGTCTTGTCTGTGGCTGGAGGGAACAAACAGTGGTGGAAGATGTTGACCTGGATGAGGAACAGGTTCTGGTGTCCCCTACCTCAAACTTCGTTAAAATGAGGCTGTTCATGCTGACGTTTCTGAGGAAGGATCGTCCTATCAAATCCATGAAGGAAATGAACCTGTACTTGGCAGCAACTTTATTGGAGCCACAGCACAAACAGAAAATGGCGGAGATGCTACCAGACTCTTTGAGGGTGACCAATTTGCAGCACTTTCACACCAAGCTTAGACAGATGCTTTATTCCCATTTTAGGGTGGTGGTAGCACAGGAACAACCATTTTCAGCCAAAGCTGTGCCAGGAACACTCCACCTACTGTACAAGAACAGGGGCATTTCATGCAGAAGGGGATGTGGGGATCATGTCCAATATAACGTGGTGATCATGTCTAATATGTCTGGTTCTTCTGCACAAAGCCGGATGCTTCTGGATCCGCCTTCAGGGAATGCTAGACCAACAGGTATCAAACTACTTTGGGTTAACGATCACTATGGACACTCTGAGGGGTGAGGAATCTCGGGACTTCGGGGTGTGTAGGCTTGACCTGCCTGAATTACCGAGACCTGTAGCGGAGGATCTAGGTGGCTGAGGAGGATGGAGAAGGACCGATTAGCCTGAAAGGGGCTGAAGGAATTCCAGGGTATATATTTTTTTTTCTCGGGTTTCTTTTTAGGGATGTCAGGTGGCCACTTTACCCACACTAGATGAATGTATGATCGTCAGCTAAATCGCTCTTACTGGCCGCTTTTGCCAACTTTTATCTACTGTGTATATGTACCCTTATTGTGCTGTGTATTATAGTGTTATCTATTATACAGGAATGGCCAGAGTTAGTCATATATATGTTGTTATTCTAATTTTCTTTTCCAAAATAATAAATAAATAAAATGGCAGCACAGTACATTGTCATCAACCATTTTCCTCTCTCCATAGCAATAAAACTGATGCATTTGGGTAGGTGACCCCAAACTGTCACCAAAGAAATTGAGTCTTGATCCTTATGGGTGACAGTCCTAGAATGAGCGTGTGTGAGGTTTTAGGATTGCAAAGTTTAATTTGAACAAACCATGATACTACATTTGCAAGCCCGGATTTACATCACAGGAGCTTATAGGCACAGATGTCCTAGCACCCTAGACTTCACACGCCATGAATCTACAACCCACCGTCAAACTGCACCAGAAGCTTGCTGACTGGTCCAGCTGTCACTTCTGCCTTACCCATCATAGATAGCTACAGGTGTTCCTTAATACTGAGGATAGCTCTGGCTACCTAATACGAAGTAGCTAGAAGTGCTCCCAACTGAAAGGAGATCTGGTCAGTGGAATGCCAAGCAGTGGTGCTCGGATACCCCTTTTTATAATTCGAGTTTGGTCGAATTCGAATAGTAAATTATTCGCGATCGGTCGAATATTCGAGTCGAATATTTTTTACTATTCGATTCGACCTCGGACTTCGAGCTCACTATTCGAGTCGGTATTCGAGCTCATTATTCGAGCTGACTATTCGAATTGGCCTTAAATAGCTTCCAACACTTGTTTTGAGGGTGAATGATGCAAGAAACATCTTTTTTTCCAAGTAACAACAGCAAGTGATTATGTGGGGATGTTCCTTTAAAAAAAAAAAAAAGGTGGAAAGAGAAGTTGTGTCCAAAATTTTGTTCAGTACTGTATATACTTCTTCTTCTTCTTTATCTTCTATATCTTCTTCTTCTTCTTCTTCTTCATCTTCTTCTTCTATATCTTCTTCTTCTATATCTTCTTCTTCTTCTTCTTCTATATCGTCTTCTTCTTCTTCTTCATCTTCTTCTTCTTCTTCATCTTCTTCTTCATCATCTTCTTCTTCATCTTCTTCTTCATCTTCTTCTTCTTCTTCATCTTCTGCTTCTTCATCATCTTCTTCTTCATCATCTTCTTCATCTTCTTCTTCATCTTCTTCTTCATCTTCATCTTCTTCATCTTCATCTTCTTCATCTTCTTCTTCATCTTCTTCTTCTTCATCTTCTTCTTCTTCATCTTCTTCTTCTATATCTTCTTTTTCTATATCTTCTTATTATTATTATTTTTCTATTTCGTCTTCTTCTTTTTCTATATCTTCTTCTTCTTCTTCTTCTTCTCCTTCTTCTTCTTCTTCTCCTTCTTCTTCTTTTTCTATATCTTCTTCTTCTTCTATATCGTCTTCTTCTTCTTCACTTATTTCTCTTTTATATATATTTTTTTTAAAGAAATGCAGCTATTTTTGAGCGTAATAAATAGCTGGTGGCGCACGCATGTTGGAAGCGCCATTGTATGTGCTCCCTGGCAGTGGAAACACACAGACAGCAGGAGGTAAATTCAGCAGCAGCAGCAGGAGGAGGAGGATGATTGTGTGGCAGCAGGCAGTCAATGAGGCAGGCAGCGAGACATAATAGGCTGTGTGGTACCTAGCGGTGGTACCAGGCCGTAAATACACAGCATGAGGTTCCAGACAGCGGTCGTGAAGCCCACATCATGTCCAATACACAACTGGGACAACACAGTTTTCAACCCGGACACCTCTAAAAATAATATCACACAGTATTAATAAAAAGTATATATATTTTTTTTGTTTTTTTAAAGAAATGCAGCTATTTTAGAGCGTAACAAATAGCTGGTGGCGCACGCATGTTGGAAGCGCCATTGTATGTGCTCCCTGGCAGTGGAAACACACAGACAGCAGGAGGTAAATTCAGCAGCAGGAGGAGGAGGATGAGTGTGTGGCAGCAGGCAGTCAATGAGGCAGGCAGCGAGACATAATAGCCCTGGTACCTAGCGGTGATACCAGGGCTGTAAATAAACACAGCAGGCAGGAGGTCCCAGACAGCGGTCGAGCAGCCCACATCGTGTCCAATACACAACTGGGACAACACAGTTTTCAACCCGGGCACCTCAGAAAAAATTAAACCTTTTTTTTTTTAATGGTTTTTTTGTTTTGTTTTTACAACAAATTACACAGATATAGCTATTGTTTGACGTAATAGCTAGTGGCAGAGTGGCAGCAGAAGGTAAATCTGTGTACCCTGGCAGTGGGAAACACAGACAGACAGCAGCATCAGCAGGAGGAATGGAGGAGTAATGTGAGCAGCTATTGTTTGACGTAATAGCTGGTGGCAGAGTGGCAGCAGAAGGTAATTCTGTGTACCCTGGCAGTGGGAAACACAGACAGACAGCAGCAGCAGCAGGAGGAATGGAGGAGTAGTGTGAGTGTGGCAGCAGGCAGGCAGCGTGACATAATAGCCCTGGTACCTAGCGGTGATACCAGGGCGTAAATAAACACAACAGGAGGTCCCAGATAGCGGTCGTGCAGCCCACATCGTGTCCAATACACAACTGGGACAACACAGTTTTCAACCCGGCACCTCAGAAAAAATTAAACCTTTTTTTTTTAATGGTTTTTTTGTTTTGTTTTTACAACAAATTACACAAATATAGCTATTGTTTGACGTAATAGCTGGTGGCAGAGTGGCAGCAGAAGGTAATTCTGTGTACCCTGGCAGTGGGAAACACAGACAGACAGCAGCAGCAGCAGGAGGAATGGAGGAGTAATGTGAGCAGCTATTGTTTGACGTAATAGCTGGTGGCAGAGTGGCAGCAGAAGGTAATTCTGTGTACCCTGGCAGTGGGAAACACAGAAAGACAGCAGCAGCAGCAGGAGGAATGGAGGAGTAGTGTGAGTGTGGCAGCAGGCAGGCAGCGTGACATAATAGCCCTGGTACCTAGCGGTGATACCAGGGCGTAAATAAACACAACAGGAGGTCCCAGACAGCGGTCGTGCAGCCCACATCGTGTCCAATACACAACTGGGACAACACAGTTTTCAACCCGGGCACCTCAGAAAAAAATTAAACCTTTTTGTTTTTAATGGTTTTTTTGTTTTGTTTTTACAACAAATTACACAGATATAGCTATTGTTTGACGTAATAGCTGGTGGCAGAGTGGCAGCAGAAGGTAAATCTGTGTACCCTGGCAGTGAGAAACACAGACAGACAGCAGAAGGGCAGTACACAGCAGCCCACTGTAGGTGTAAAATGTGTGGCTGCAGGCGACGTAATAGTCAAAGTGAACCAGGCTGGCTTAGTGAGCAGGAGCCAGGAGGTGGTAAAGGGTGGTAAGGCACATTAACGATGGTTCTTCCGGTAGCCAGTTCATGTCCCCCTCTCGCCGACAACAGGGGCCAGGAACTCGCCTTCCACCCACGCCTGGTTCATCTTGAGAAACGTCAGTCTGTCCCCAGACTTGTGAGACAGACGTGAGCGTTTCTCGGTGACCACGCCACCAGCTGCACTGAAGCAGCGCTCGGACAGCACGCTGGAAGGGGGACAGGACAGCACTTCCAGGGCGTACTGCGCCAGCTCGCTCCAGATCTCCAGGCGCTTGACCCAATACTCCATGGGATCAACAGGGGCATCGCTGTCAAGCCCGCTGTAGGACCCCATGTAGTCAGCCACCATACGGGTCAGGCGCTGGCTGTGACCAGAGGAGGATGCTGCTGCATGCACCTCCTCTCTAGTCACTGCTGCCGGAGCCTCTACAGTCCTGTAGAGCTCGTTGCTGAGAGACATCAGGTCTGTGGGGCGCTTGCTGCTGGATGCAGGCACCTGCTGCTGCCTCTGTGCTGGCTGGACAGTGGGGGTGGAAGGCTGGGGGAAGGCTTCCTCCAAGCGCTCAACAATGGCCTGCTGCAAGCTCCTTATTTGTTGCGCTGGGTCTCCTACTGCAGGCGGCAGGAACTGGCTCAACTTCCCCTTGAGGCGTGGGTCCAACATCATGCTGATCCAGATGTCCTCCCTCTGCTTCATCTGGATCACCCTGGGGTCCCTGCGCAGGCACGTCAGCATGTGCGCTGCCATTGGGAAGAGGCGGGCCACGTGTGCTGGCACATCGACCGCAGTGCTGTCCTCATCCTCCTCCTCTGCCTCCTCAGCCTCATCCTCTCTCCACCCCCGCACCAACTCAGCTGCGCTGTGCTGATCCCCCTCATCAGCAGCAAGGTCAGGGACCTCCACCAAGTCCTCCTCCTCCTCCCCCTCAGAGGTGGACTGTGCAGCTGCATGCCGCTCCTGCTGGTCCAAGGCTGCCGCTCCCTGTTCCAGCAAAGCATCGAGGGCCCTGTTCAGCAGACAAACCAGGGGCACCCACTCGCAGACCATAGCATGGTCCCTGCTCACCATGTTAGTGGCCTGCAGAAAGGGAGTCAGCACTAAGCACACCTGCTGCATGTGCCTCCAGTCATCATCGGGGACAATGGACGGGATGTTGCTGGTCTTGTCCCTTCTCTGAGCGGCGGAAACAGTGGCCAGGGCAAGGTACTGGTTGACAGCGTGCTTCTGTTCAACCAGACGCTCCAACATCGCCAGGGTGGAGTTCCAGCGAGTTGGAACGTCAAGGATCAGCCGATGGCGTGGCAGCTCCAGCTCCTTTTGCACGTCTTCCAGGCTCGCACAGGCTGCAGCTGAGCGCCGGAAGTGACGCACAACGTTCCTTGCCGTTTCCAGCAGTTCGCCCATCCCCTGGTAGGTGCGCAAGAACTTCTGCACCACCAGGTTCAGCACGTGGGCAAGACAGGGGATGTGGGTCAGGTTTCCCCTGTCAATTGCGGCAACCAGATTGGCCCCATTGTCGGCCACCACCTCTCCGACTCTGAGGCCTCTGGGGGTCAGCCAAATCCTCTCCTGCTCCTGGAGTTTGGCCAACACATGGGTTGCCGTCAGTTTGGTCTTCCCAAGGCTGACCAACTGCAGCAGCGCTTGGCAGTGGCGGGCCTTCACGCTGCTGCTGAGGCGGGGGGTTTGGCCAGGTGTGCCGGAGGATGGCAGAGGATCGGAGGAACCTGCTGCAGTTCCCCTGACCCTGCGGGGTGGCACCACCCACTGTGTTGCTGCTGCTGCTGTGCCCGCTGCTGCTCTCCCATCCTCACCCCCTTCCACCAAGCTGACCCAGTGGACAGTGAAGGACAGGTAGCGGCCTGTCCCGAAGCGGCTGCTCCAGGAGTCCATGGTGACGTGGACCCTTTCACCAACCGCGTGCTCCAGCCCTCGCTCCACATTGGCCATCACAAAGCGGTGCAGTGCAGGAATGGCCTTGCGGGCGAAAAAGTGTCTGCTGGGGAGCTGCCAGTCTGGGGCTGCACAAGCAAGCAGCGCACGCATGTCGCTCCCCTCCTGCACGAGCGTGTACGGCAGGAGTTGGGAGAACATGGCCCGTGCCAGCAAGCCGTTCAGCTGCCGCACACGACGGCTGCTGGGAGGCAGAGCCCTAACCACCCCCTGGAAGGACTCGCTCAAAAGGCTCTGGCGTGGCCTTTTGCTAGCACGGGAATCAGCGGACACAGCAGAGGAGGCCACTGAGGACTGGCTGCCAGAACAGGCCTCAGTGTCGGCGGCAGGAGTTGCAGAGGGGGGAGGAGCAGTGCGTTTCCGCACTCCTGCTGGTGCTGCTGGAGGAGCAGGAGGGCGGGTGGCTGCTGTTGCTGCTGCTGCTGCTGAAGGCTGTGCAGTGATGGGTGTGGTGCCACTGCCAGCACCAGATGCCTTCAGCCTCTGGAACTCCTCATGCTGCTGGAAATGTTTAGCAGCAAGGTGGTTGATGAGCGAGCTGGTGCTGAACTTTAAGGGGTCTGCACCTCTGCTCAACTTCCGCTGACAGTGGTTGCAAGTGGCGTACTTGCTGTCAACTGTGGGCATGGTGAAAAATCACCAGATTGGTGACAAAAACAACCCCCTACGGCCTGGAGCCGCTGCTGCCTGTCTCCCTGTGGTGGTTGGGGGGGGGGCTTGGGTGCGGCTGGTGGTGGTACTGGCAGATGCTGCTGCTGCTGCTGCTGAGCCTGAGACACCAGCAGGCTGTGGGACCTGCCTACTGCTGCCAATGCTTGCAATGATGCGCCTCCTTGCAAGGCCCACAAGCGCATCCTCCTCCTCCTCCTCAGAGCTGCTGATGACGACATCCCCTGGAGCTGGTGGCACCCAGTCTTTGTCTGTCACCGTGTCATCATCATCCTCCCCCTCCTGAAACATGTCCTGCTGGGATGATGACCCCCCAAACTCCTCTCCTGATGCATGGATGGGCTGCTTGACTGTCGCCACAGTCTTGCTGTCCAATCCCTCCTCCCCCAAAGTGCCCATCAGCATCTCCTCCTCAAAATCGCCAACAACAGCAGACAATACCCTGATGGTGCCTGGGGTCAAAAGACTGCTGAGTGACAGGTCGGCGACTGACGGTGAACTGGCCTCCTCCCCAGGCCCTGCTGGGCGGCTGCTGCGAACAGTGGTGGTGGTGGTGGTGGTGAGGGTGGAGGCCTCGGATGCAGAGCTGATGGCGGGCTGCTCATCCTCCGTCATCAGTTGCACCACAGTGGATGCATCCTTTTCCTCAATGGGACGTTTCCGACCCGGCTTTAGGAAAATAGGAGCAGGTGCTACACGCTGCTGCTGCTGTGTCTCTGCAGCGTGAGTTGCAGATGCTCCTGCTGGGCGGCGCCCAAGGCGTCCACGGCCAGTGGCTATAGGAGGAATGTTAGCCACTGACGCAGCTGCTGCTGCTGCGGAACTGTGCATGGTGGCGCGGCTTGCCACAATGCTGCTCCCTCTCCTCCTGATTCCCTTGCTGCCCTTCCCCTTGCCCAAACCGCGCTGGCTGCCACTTCCAGACATCTTAGATGTTTTGGGCGTAAACACAAAAGTTTTTTAAAAGGGCGGGTGAAAAAGTGGGGTACTTTAATGGAGTGGGTTGGTGGGTGAGGTGACACTAATCACTAAGTGATTAGATCGCTAAGTGATTAGTACAGTACAAATACAAAATACAATAATCGGTATTGGTAATCAATAAGTGTGAACAGTGAACACAGTGAGTGTTTTCAATAGTACACTAACTAGAAATTACAATAATCAGTAGTAATCAGAAGGAAATAGAGTGTGTGTACACTACAGACAGTGAGTGCACACACACACACACGCAGGAGCTAGCCTATGAACAGTGACTGAGTGTCCCTACTAGTACAGTAAGTAGTAACAGTCAGTAAGTACAACTAGAAATTACAATAATCAGTAGTAATCAGAAGGAAATAGAGTGTGTGTACACTACCGACAGTGAGTGCACGCACACACACACGCAGGAGCTAGCCTATGAACAGTGACTGAGTGTCCCTAGTACAGTAGTAACAGTAAGTAGTAAGTACAACTAGAAATTACAATAATCAGTCGTAATCACAAGGAAATAGAGTGTGTGTACACTACAGACAGTGAGTGCACGCACACACACACGCAGGAGCTAGCCTATGAACAGTGACTGAGTGTCCCTAGTACAGTAAGTAGTAACAGTAAGTAGTAAGTACAACTAGAAATTACAATAATCAGTAGTAATCAGAAGGAAATAGAGTGTGTGTACACTACAGACAGTGAGTGCACGCACACACACACGCAGGAGCTAGCCTATGAACAGTGACTGAGTGTCCCTAGTACAGTAAGTAGTAACAGTAAGTAGTAAGTACAACTAGAAATTACAATAATCAGTAGTAATTAGAAGGAAATAGAGTGTGTGTACACTACAGACAGTGAGTGCACGCGCACACACACGCAGGAGCTAGCCTATGAACAGTGACTGAGTGTCCCTAGTACAGTAAGTAGTAACAGTAAGTAGTAAGTACAACTAGAAATTAAAATAATCAGTAGTAATCAGAAGGAAATAGAGTGTGTGTACACTACAGACAGTGAGTGCACGCACACACACACGCAGGAGCTAGCCTATGAACAGTGACTGAGTGTCCCTACTAGTACAGTAAGTAGTAACAGTCAGTAAGTACAACTAGAAATTACAATAATCAGTAGTAATCAGAAGGAAATAGAGTGTGTGTACACTACAGACAGTGAGTGCACGCACACACACACGCAGGAGCTAGCCTATGAACAGTGACTGAGTGTCCCTAGTACAGTAGTAACAGTAAGTAGTAAGTACAACTAGAAATTACAATAATCAGTAGTAATCACAAGGAAATAGAGTGTGTGTACACTACAGACAGTGAGTGCACGCACACACACACGCAGGAGCTAGCCTATGAACACAGTGACTGAGTGTCCCTAGTACAGTAAGTAGTAACAGTCAGTAAGTAAGTACAACTAGAAATTACAATAATCAGTAGTAATCAGAAGGAAATAGAGTGTGTGTACTGTACAGACAGTGCACGCACACACACACGCAGGAGCTAGCCTATGAACAGTGACTGAGTGTCCCTAGTAGTAAGTAGTAACAGTAAGTACAACTAGAAATTACAATAATCAGTAGTAATCAGAAGGAAATAGAGTGTGTGTACTGTACAGACAGTGCACGCACACACACACGCAGGAGCTAGCCTATGAACAGTGACTGAGTGTCCCTAGTAGTAAGTAGTAACAGTAAGTACAACTAGAAATTACAATAATCAGTAGTAATCAGAAGGAAATAGAGTGTGTACTGTGCACGCACACACGCAGGAGCTATGAACAAACAGTGACAGTGAGTGTCCTAGTACAGTTACAGTATAACTACAAAATACAATCACTCAGTAGTAAAGGACAGCAGAAACACTGGTATAGATAAGATGAGAAATAAACTAACAGAGGACAGGAGGACAGCTGCCCACACAGGCAAGGCCCTGAGGCCTAAAGCTGTAAGCTTGCCTGCAGCAGCTGGCTGTCTCTAGTAACACACAAGCTACTAACTAAAATACAATGTCTATCTAACTAACAACAATATAGGTGTATATAGGAGGTGTATGTGAGCAAAAACTCTAGGTGATTGACCACAATAAAGCACTTGCTAAGCCAAAGCACAAAGGAGCAACTCTCTCTCTGTACAAAGTCAGGCAAGGACGGAAAAACCTAAAATGGCGGCCGCTATTTATAGGGTAGGGGCTGGCCAGGGTCCCCCTCTGTGATTGGCTGCCGTCAGAGGGCCTGGGAGCCCTCTGATTGGCTCTAAGGACATCAATCTGGGCTATGACGCTATTCGAGCTCGGTATTCGAGCTCGAATAGCGCTGTTTGCTCGAATAGCGCGAATAGTGAATGGGCTATTCGAGTTTACTCGAATAGCCCATTCGAATAGCTGCAGCTATTCGGAGCTCGAATACCGAGCTCGAATAGCTGAAAAAGAGCTCGAATATTCGAGCTACTCGAATATTCGAGCTCTGTTGAGCACCACTGATGCCAAGAGCTGGGTGAGTAACCTCTCATTTACGCTCTGCTCAGGACTCTGCATAGGGAAGGAGAAAGAGGCACTAGGGTATGGGAGTGAGCCACATTTCCATCATCAGAAGCCTGTAGGCACTACAGTGCCTTATGGTACATCTGACATGTCTTGAAAAAGGAAAATCATGCATTGCCCTGAAACAGTTTTCAGCTGTGTTTACAGTTTGCTATGCTGGAAAAAAAAAATCAGATAAAGAAGCATTGTTGGCCACTACAGGTTGTTGAAGTTCTATTGGTGGTGGCCGCATCATCATCAGTCAAGCACTTATGTCTATATATTTATTCATTTTTCTTTTAATATCTTCCTTTTTGCTTACAGATGCTGATGAAGATTTCAAAGAACATCTGAAAAAATACATAGAAGATCTGGTGGATGATATACTGAAATACAGTCCCGCAAACCATACCTGTACTCAGTTTATGAAATTAGTGAATGTTAGTATTTAATCATGTAACAGTATTTGCCATGCTTCTGATTTCCCTATTATTGTATTATTTTTTTACATTCTGTATGATTCCAACTTTTTAAACAAAGAGCCCAAAAGACACCAAGGCATCTCCTACAGCCCACTATAGGCTGCAAGGTCACCCACATTCTCCTGGCTCCCCTTCCAGTCCTGCTGGTGGCTCTGTTAATTGGCGACTTCCACCTGAAGTCGCCACTATGAGCCCCGTTGCGCACGTTGCGCACCATGATGCCGGCCGCTACACATCATGCCGGGCCGGCGTAAGAGTCCTGCACATGCGCGGTTCTCTAACTCTGAACGTCATCAGCAGGTCTCTCAAGCCGGCTGCTGATGACGTATAATGTGCGAGGTAGGAGGCATGGACTCGTAGTGGCAACTTCAGTCGGAAGTCGACAATTAACGGAGCCACCAGGGGGACCGAGAGCCAGGAGGACGGGCTGGAGGAAGCCCCAGGTAAGTACCAATTCTGTTTTTATTTAACCTGCTCAGTATCCCTTTAACCACTTCTGCCAGAAGCACTTGAGACTCAGGTCCTCTTAACCTCCCTCTATCTGCCTAAGGATGTGAGTTTCATTTCTTTCCACTCTCCTGGCTGCTGTGCACAATTGTGTGCATGCACATACATTCACAGTCATGCACATCATGTGCATGCACATGTTCAAGCATGTTTACATGCACACATGCTGTTGATTGCTCCCACAGAAGCACTGGTTGGTGCAAGGGAACATGTGTTCCTTAAGCCATTCTGTGTGTAATTTAGTGTGAATGATCACTGTTACAGCCAGTAACAGTGATCATTCTTAAAGGGATTGCAGCACTGATTTATATACAGTATCTACAGTATCAATAAAAAGTTTGTGAACCCTTTGAATTATATGGATTTCTATGAGGAACTTGCCTGTGAATATGGATGACTGTGCCGAGAACCGGGCGGAAACCACCGCTTCCGGGTCTCAGCGGTTGCTCCCTGCTGATGACGTGTAGAGATGGCCCGAACGGTTCGCCGGTGAACTTATTCATGCGAACATCGGGGGTTCGCGTTCATGGTGAACCGCAAACTTTATGACGGTTCGACCTGCCCCCTATACTACATGATTGGGCTAAACTTTGACCCTCTACATCACAGTCAGCAGACACATGGCAGACAATCAGGCTGCACTCCCTCCTGGAGCCCCCCCCCCCCCCCTTTATTACAGGCAGCAGCGTCAGCCATGTTCTCACTCTGTGTGCTGCAGTATTAGTGAGAGAAGGGAGAGACATCGGAGAGATAGGGAAAGCAATAGTTATGTCTGTTAGCTTGCTCCTTGCTGATATTTGTTGCTGCAAAAGCACCACCAAAACAGCTCTATTGAGAGCTAATGTTCTTGTGATTTTTTTTTTTGTGTGGCCCTCTGACACATTTGCATATACAGGCCTGTCTGTCACAGCTGGCCCTTGCTAACTGCTATACAGTGCCAGGCCCAGCACATTCAGTGCCTACCTTTTCATTGCACCTGTGTGTGACAGCTGCATATTGTGCTGTAATACCAGTCACAGTATAATTTCCACTGCATCTGTGTGACAGCACGCAGTTGTATATACCAGTCACTGCATACCTGTTCACTGCAACTGTGTGACCGCAGAGGCAGGCCACCCGGCAGGTCTGTTCGAGGTCCTGCTGATTTTGTGCAGCCCTGGACCAAAGTACAGTGTTCAGAAGGCACATGCCATCAACTCCCAGGATTGCCAGGACGTAGTTGACTATTTAACACAGAACACCTCAGCTTCTGCACAGAACCGTGACATATCTTCCTCCGCAGCCACCACTGCTACTACTAGCACCACATCCGCCCCATTTGACACTTCGCAGGAGTTATTTGGTGGGGAATTAACTGATTCACAGCCATTATTGTTACAAGATACCGGCACTAAGCATGTTACACCACCACCTCATATGTCTGAGTTAGGCGGAACTATGAAAGTAAGGTGTGAGGATGATGAAGTACCTGTTGTTAGTGCAGTTTTGGAGGTGTCTGATACAAGCAAAGCTGTGAAGGATTATTGATGATGATGATACTGCCATGGCTGTCACGTGGGATCCTAAAAGAAGCAAACGAGAGTAGATAGATATCCGGGCACCAGTCAGCACAAATGATGCATAAACTCCTTTTATTCCTTCCCCAAGATCCCCGACAGAAATTTGCAAGGCCTAACAGCCGTTTCACAGAAAGATCTGCTTCTTCTTGTTGCCTCTGAAGAAGCAGATCTTTCTGTGAAACGGCTGTTTGCTACTTATGTTACTTGATTGTTCCGGAGGCACGGCCTATAACCCCTGCTACCCCCTTGGGGCTGCCTTCCAGAGCATCTAGTGCCACCCTACGTGCCTCTCTTTGTCTGCTGGGATCCTAAAAGACATGATGACCAGGGGGACAGTTCAGAGGGGGAGTCGGAAAGGAGTAGGAGGAGATGAGTTGCTGTAAGAAGCAGGGGGAGCTTGTCATCAGAAACAGCTTGTTGGCATTGTCCGGTGGTATGTATCGCAACTATGGACAGCCAGCCAACATGCCCTTCAACGTCCGCTGCTGACGCCACCACCAAAGTGCCATTATCCCAGGGCTCAGCAGTGTGGAGTTTTTTTTTTGTTTTTTTTTTTGTGTGTCTGCCTCAGATGAGAGCAATGCCATCTGTAATATCTGCCAGCAAAAATTGAGTCGTGGAAAGACCAAGACCCACGTAGGGACCACTGCCTTACAAAGGCACATGGTGAGAAAGCACAAACTGCAATGGGAAGACCACCTGAGGAAAAGCAGCACACAAACGCAAAGCCACCCTCCGCCTCCTCTTCCTCCATCAGGAGCAGCATCTTCAGCCTCTTTATCCCTTGCACCTTCACAGCCACCCTCCTCCACTCCACCTCTCACCTTGAGTGGTTCCTGTTCCTCTGCCCACAGCAGCAGCCAGGTGTCTGTTAAGAAAATCTTTGAGCGGAAGAAGCCAATGTCTGCCAGTCACCCCCTTGCCTGGCATCTGACAGCTGGCTTGGCGGAACTGTTAGCTCGCCAGCTGTTACCATACCAGCTGGTGGACTCTGAGGCCTTCCGAAAATTTGTGGCGATTGGGATACCACAGTGGAAGATACCAGGCCGCAATTATTTTTCAAAAAAGGCGATACCCAAACTGTACCGTGATGTACAAAGGCAAGTGGTGTCATCTCTGGCACACAGCGTTGGGTCAAGCGTCCATCTGACCACGAATGCCTGGTCTGCAAAGCACGGACAGGGCAGGTACATTACTTATACAGCACATTGGGTCAACCTGGTGACCGCTAGCAAGCAAGGGAGTACATGGCTGTGCAGCGGACCTAGTTGTGACACCTCTACGGCTTGCAGGCAGGCCTGCTGCCATCTCCTCTCATTCTCCTCCTACTCCTCCTGCTACATCCTCTCCAACTACACACCCCCAGCTCGCCAGGGCCTATGCTGCATGCCAGGTATGACAGTGTCACGCCATCTTGGACATGTCTTGCCTCAAAGCCGAGAGTCACACTTGAGCAGCTCTCCTGGCTGCTCTGAACAAACAGGTGGATCAGTGGCTGACCCCACACCAACTGGAGATCGGCAACACGGTGTGGCAACAGCAGCAATCTCTTGTCGGCTTTGAGTTTGGGAAAGTTGACACATGTACTCTACATGGCACATGTGCTCAATCTTATAAGCCAAAGATTTGTGCCTAAGTACCCAGGTTTACAGGAGGTCCTGAAGCAGTCCAGGAAGGTGTGTGGGCATTTCAGGCATTCCTACACGGCCATGGCGCGCTTTGCCGATATTCAGTGGAGAAACAACTTGCCGGTGAGGCGCTTGATTTGCAATAGCTGACTCACTGGAATTCAACGTTCCTCATGTTTGACCGCCTGCTACAAAAGGAGAAAGCCGTCAATGACCATCTGTACAACTACAGTGAAAGGTCATGCTCTAGGGAGCTGGGGTTTTTCTGGCCGAAGTACTGGACACTCATGCGTAATGCCTGCAGGCTCATGCGTCCATTTGAGGAGGTGACAAACCTGGTGCTTCCCAGTGAAGGCGCCATCAGCGACTTGAACCCATATGCTTTCTTCCTGGAGCGTGCCGTGCATAGAGTGGTGGATCAAGCTGTAGAGTAGCATGAACAGGAAGAGGAGGAAGAGTTGTTGGAAACATCACCTGTGGAATCACAGAGGAGGGGGGAGTAGGAGGAGTCGTCTGAGGAAGAGGAGTCAGATGAGGAAGGTGTTTTTTTTTAAGGAGGGGATGAAAGAACAACCCCAGCAGGCGTCACAGACTCACAGTGGGCTTGTGCTGCTCACCTTTGTTCATGGCTGGGGGGAGGAGGAGAACTTGACATCACTGAGGAAGAGCAAGAAGAGATGGCTAGTACATCGGCATCCGACTTCGTGCAGATGGCGTCTTTCATGCTGTCCAGCCTGTTGAGGGACCCGCGTATAGAAAACTCAAGGGGACTTCCGGTTCCAGCGCCCGGGAAGCAGGCCAGACGAGGCAGTGCTCCGCTAAATAGGGGAATTCTCTCCCTCCCACTCGCTCACCAGAGACCCTCGCTGAGCTGAAAAGGTCCGCACACTGCCCTTGCTGGGTGCGCACTCATACTATCTGAATTGTCTGGAATTGATCTTGGCTTGTATTTGATTATTCTTGTCTGCTGTTACCTGGCTACTCTTGTCTGCTGCCTGGACCGACCTTGCTTGTTACCTGGGTACTCTTGCCTGCTGCCTAGACCGACACTTGCTTGTTACCTGGATACTCTTACCCGCTGCCTGGACTGACCTTGCTTGTTACCTGGATACTCTTGCCTGCTGCCTGGACCGACCCTTGCTTGTTACCTGGATACTCTTGCATGCTACCTGGACCGACCCTTGCTTGTTACTTGGATAATCTTACATGCTGACCTTGCTTGGACTCTCTTGCTTGCTGCCTGGATCAACCATTGCTTGTTTCCTGGACTATCTGTCCTTGCTGGCAGTCGTCGCTGAGGGCCTCATCCTCCTAAATCAAAGGTTCCAGTCCTGTGTGAGACTTATGAACTGTTGAACTTTTCTATACTTGTCTCAGTGGGGTTCTGGCAGGTTATTGTCCACTCTACTTCAGTCTGTATGCCTTACATGTTAAGACCTGGGGGGTAACCGTAGTCAGGAGACAAAGTGTCCTGTTCATGCGGGGGGCTTGTCTATAAGTGAAGATGTGGGCCAGGCTCAGAGCCGTGGCACTAGATTGGGGCATAGGGACTGATTGTGGACATAACCTGTCAAGCCTTACAATTTCTGTACAAATTAGTCATAAAATGTGATCTGATCTTCATCTACTGTAAAAGTCACAACAATAGACAATCAGTCTGCTTAAACTAATACCACACAAACCATTATTAAATGTTTCCATGTTTTTATTGAACACATTATGTAAATATTCACAGTGCTGGTGGAAAGGGTATGTGAACCCTTGGATTTAATAACTGGTTAAACCTCCTTTGGCAGCAATGATTTCAACCAAACATTTCCTGTAGTTGCAGATCAGACATGCACAACGGTCAGGAGTAATTTTTGACCATTCCTCTTAACAGAACTGTTTCAGTTCTGCAATATTCTTAAGATGTCTGGTGTAAATCGCTTTCTTGAGGTCATGCCATTAGCATCTCAATTAGGTTGAGGTCAGGACTCTGACTGGGCCACTCCAGAAGGTGTATTCACTTCTGTTCAAGCCATTCTGTTGATTTACTTTCATGCTTTGGATTGTTGTCCTGTTGCAACACCCATCTTCTGCTGAGCTTCAGCTGGTGGACATATGGCCATAAGTCCTCCCACACAATGTCTTGATAAAGTTGGGAATTCATTTTTCCTTTGATGATAGCAATCCATCCAGGCCCTGATGCAGCGAAACAACCCCAAACCATGATTTTACCACCACCATACTTCACAGTTGGGATGAGGTTTTGATGTTGGTGTGCTGTGCCTCTTTTTCTCCACACATAGTATTGTGTGTTTCAACACAGAGTGTTGCAATGCTTTTTTTGGACAGCAATGGCTTCCTCTGTAATATAATACCATGAACTCCATTGAACCACCCATGAACCATCAACTGTAAAGTGTGGTGCTGGTCTCATCACCACCATACTTGGCATCACCATGGCATCACCACCACCATACTTCACAGTTGGGATAAGGTTTTGATGTTGGTGTGCTGTGCCTCTCTTTCTTCACACAGTGTTGTGTGTTTCTTCAAAACAATTCAACTTTGGTTTCATCTGTCAATAGAATATTTTGCCAGTACTGTTGTGGAACAACCAGGTGCTTTTTTGCAAACTTTAAATATGAAACAAAGGTTTTTTTTGGGACAGCAATGGCTTCCTCTGTAATATCCTCCCATTAACACCATTCTTGTTTAGTGTTTTACATATTGTAGACTCGCTAACAGGGATGTTAGCATATGCTAGAGACTTATGTAAGTCTTTAGCTGACACTCTAGGATTATTCTTCACCTCATTGTTCATTGTTCATTGTTAATTCTGCGTTGTGTTCTTGCAGTCATCTTTACAGGACAGCCACTCCTAGGGAGAGTAGCAGCAGTGCTGAACTTTCTCCATTTATAGACAATTTGTCTAACTATGAACTGATGAACAGCAAGGCTTTTGGAGATACTTGTATAACCCTTTCCAGCTTTATGCAAGTCAACAATTCTTAATCGTGGGTCTTCTGAGAGCAATTTTGTGCGAGGCATTATTCACATCAGGCAATGCTTCTTGGGAAAAGCAAACTCAAAACTGGTGAGTTTTTTTATAGGGCCGGGCAGATGTAACCAACACCTCCAATCTCATCTCAATGATTGGACTCCAGCTGGCTAACACCTCGCTCCAATTGGCTCTTGGAGATGTCACAAAAGTTCACAAACTTTGTCCACCTGATCTGTGAATGTTTACATGGTGTGTTCATTAAAAACATGGAAACATTTAATTGATATTAATTTAATTAGTAAATGTGTGGGGAGCCACAGAGTTTGGAAATATAAATAGGTATACTTATTTATTAAATCACAATATTAAGGCAGCATATAGTTACAAACCCACCCAACCCTTTAAAACCAACAAAAGAACTGAGTCCCCTATGTTTAGGACAGGCACCTATGTAAAGAATTGGAGTGCACTCCGTTATATCCAATCAATACATAAATCTTCAGGGCCCTCTTTTGTTTAAATGTCCCAACTTAACATCAGGGTTGCCGCTTGAGATGTCTCCACTTTCTCCATATAAGTTTCTCACAAGTGTGCATACACTTCTAAAGCCTCTGAAATGCTACTCATTACGCACAAGAAAGGTGTGCACCCCGGGTTTGCTGAAACAGTCAGTGTAACCGTACCAGCTATTTGCTGGGACTCGCGTGTCCTTTTGAGTAGGATACTGCATTGACATCCGGTGGGTACCGCCGGCGTAGCAGCCTGCTTTGCCGGATTCCCTGCGTGCCAGATCTCGGATCCTGTATTGGATTATTTCCACAGCGTGGTCTGTAGTTTACGGTATGCCGGGGGAGCAAGCGGAGGCCATCAGTGAGGAAGGAGCATAACAAAGAGCGAGCGCATCACAGGCGGCGTCAGTAAGCACGTGACGCATTTCACCCGTTCTCGGGTTTCATCAGACGTGACATCAGGGGTTCCTCTGTTCCTTTTTATCGCGGGAACTCAGTCTCATTCACAAGATTGATCATTCCCATTAAAACTTGCTGGTTTGCAGTCCTAGAGAGGCAGAGGGGGACATCTAGTGGTGGTTCATAGGAATACTTTTAGATTTTATATATATACTAGCTGATTGCCCGGCGTTGCCCGTGTATGTATTTGGCTGGTGTTGGCTCCGCCTACTTTTTCTAACCCTAACACACAATTACTCACTGACCAAGTTTGTGAGCTTTGCGGTCTTTGGTATCAATAATCTGCATTGAAATGAAACAAATCTGATTGGGTGTGTGTGGCTCCACCCCTTTTTCTGAATTTGAACCCCAGTCACCCAATAACTGTACCAGGTTTCAGGCCTGTGCCATTAACAGTTCAAGAATGGTAGCAATTAAATATTCCCCTTGAAAAGCAACAGGTGAAGTTTGATTCACTTTTGTAGGATTCACCCACTTTTCTGAATATTAATCCCAGTCACCCAGTGACCAACTGTGCAAAGTTTAAAAACCCTGCCATTAACAGAATGGCTGCAGTGTACATTTTCCCAGTGAAATTTGTATTTGTCTCCACCCACTGATGACCCAGCATTGCCCGGGTATGTATTTGACTGGTGTTGGCTCCGCCCACTTTCTAACCCTAACACACAAACACTCAATGACCAAGTTTGTGAGCTTTGGAGTCCTTGGCATCAATAATTTGTATATTCCCATAGAAATTAAACAAATCAGATAGGCTGTTTGTGGCTCCACCCCTCTCCAGCATTTGAACCCCAGTCACCCAATGACCAACTGTAGCAGGTTTGAGGCATCTGTTATTATTAGTGTAAAAATGGCAGCAATTTAAATATTCCACTTGAAAATCAACAGGTGAATTTTGATTGGCTATTATAGGCTCCACCCACTTCCCTGAATATCTCAGTCACTCAGTGACCATCTGGGCAAAGATTGGGAACCCTAAAATAAACAGTGTAAGAAGGGCTGCAGTTTACACTTTCCCAGTGACATTTGTTTTTGGCTCCGCCCACTTTTTGTAACCTGGACACAAAGTCACTACTCAATGCCCAAGTTTGTGAGTTTTGGGGTCCTTGGCATCAATAATTTGTATTTTCCCATGAAATGAAACAAATCTGATTCACTGTTTGTGGCTCTGTCCCCTTTTCTGAATTTGAACCTCAGTGACCCAATGACCAACTGTACCAGGTTTTAGGCTTGTGCCATTAACAGTGCAAGAATGGCAGCAATTTTAATATTCTCCTTGAAAAGCGACATGTGATTTTTGATTGGCATTTTTAGGCTCCACCCACTTTTCTGATTATTAATCCCAGTCACCCAGTAACCAGCTATGCTAAGTTTGAGAACCCTGCCATTAACAGTGAAGAAGGGCTGCAGTTTACAATTTCCCAGAAAAATCTGTTTTTAACTCCACCCACTTTTTGTAACCTTGACACACAGGCACTACTCAATGACCAAGTTTGTGAGCTTTTGGGTTCCTGGCATCAAAATTGTGCTAATGGAAGCAGTTTATCCAGCAAAGAAATCTGGCTGTTTTTGGCTCCGCCCCTTTACTGAATTTGAACCCCAAACACTTAACGACCGACTGTAGCAGGTTTGAGGCCTCTGCTATTAACAGTGTGAGAATGGCTGCAGTTTCAATATTCCCCTTGAAAATCAATAGGTGAATTTTGATTGGCTCTTGTAGGCTCCACCTACTTTTCCGAATATTAATCCTAGTCATCCAGTGACTGTGTGAAGTTTGAGAACCCTGCCATTAACAGTGTAAGAAAAGCTGCAGTTTACATTTCCCCATGTAAAAAGTTAGTTGTTTTTGGCTCTGCCCACTATTTCTAATTTTGACATACAGTCACTTAATGACCAGGTTTATGAGCTTTGGGGTCTTTGGCATCAATAAGTTGCATTTTACCATTGAAATTAAACAAATCTGATTGGCTGTTTTTGGCCCGCTCCCTTCAGAATTTAAATTTCAGTCTCCCAGTGACTGACTGTAGCAGATGTTAGGCCTCTGCCATTAAGAGTGCATGAATGGCAGCAAAGTAAATATTCCCCTTGAAAATCAAAAGGTGAATTTTGATTGGCTGCTGTAGGCTCCACCCACTTTTCTGAATATTAGTCACAGTCACCCAGTGGCCAACTGTGTCATGTTTGAGAACCCTGCCAATAACAGAATGGCTGAAATCAATCTAGCAAATCTGATTGGCTGTTTGTGGCTCCACCCCTTTAGTGAATTTGGACCCCAGTCACCCAATGACTGACTGTATCAGGTTTGAGGCCTCTGCCACTAACAGTGTAAGAATGGTAGCAATGTGAATATTCCCCTTGAAAATTAATAGGTACATTTTGATTGGCTGTTGTAGGCTCCACCCACATTTCTGAATATTCATCCCAGTCACCCAGTGGCCAATTGTGTAAAGTTTGGGAACCCTGCAATGTAAAAAATGAAGTTGTTGGCACCGGCCACTTTTTCTAACCTTGACATACAGTCACTCAGTTATCAGGTTTATCAGATTTGGGATCCTTGGTATCAATACTTTGTATATTCCCATTGAAAAATAAACAAATCTGGCTGTTTGTGGCTCCGCCCCCTTCCTGAATTTGGACCCTAGTCACCCAGTGACCAACTGTACCAGGTTTGAGGCATCTGCTTTTACCAGTATAAGAGAATGGTAGCAGATGAAATATTCCCTTTGAAAATCAAAAGGGGAATTTTTATTGGCTGTTTTAGGCTCCACCCACCTTCCAAAATCTTAATCTGTGACCCAATGACCAACTGTACAAAGTTTGAGAACCCTGCCATTAACGGTGTAAGAATGGCTGCCGTTTATATTTTCCCAGTAAAAGTTGTTTTGGCTCCGCCCACTTTTCGTAACCTTGACACACAGTCACTCAATGACCAAGTTTGTGAGCTGTCAGGTTCCAGGCATCAAAAATGTGTGAATGGAAGCAGTTTATCCACCAAGGAAATCTGATTGGCTGTATGTGGCCCCGCCCCTTTAGTGAACTTTGACCCCAGTCACCCAATGACCGACTGTAGCAAGTTTGAAGCCTCTGCCATTAAAAGTGTAAGAATGGCAGCAGTTTAAATATTCCCTTTGAAAATCAATAGGTGAATTTTGATTGGCTGTTGTAGGCTCCACCCACTTTCTTGAATCTTAATCTCATTCACCCAGTGACCAACTGTGGCAAGTTTGAGAGCCCTGCGATTAACAGTCTAAGAATGGCTGCAGTTTACATTTTCCCATTTAAAATGAACGGCTGAAATTTGATTGGCTGTTTTATGCTCCGCCCACTTTTCCTGGATTTGTAACCTCGGTCACCAAGTGACCAACTGTGCAAAGTGTGGGGACTCTGGCTTGATTACTGTGAGAATGGCAGCCTTTTACATTTTTTCCATTGACTTGAATGGGTGGAATCTGATTTGCTGTTTGTAGCTCCGCCCAGGTGTGCAGGGGGGCCGCGAGACCCCCAGAACATATCATCCCAGGTAGTAAGGGATCTGTGTACCAAGTTTCGTTCAAATCGGTCAAGCTGTTTTCGCGTGATCACGGCACATACACACACACACACACACATACACACACACATACACACACACATACACACACACATACACACACACATACACACACACATACATACATACATACGATTTTATATATATAGATATATATATTTATTGAACCATTACTTTTCTTGGGGGTGGGGCTGCTCCCTAGCTCCCCATCTGTATGCACTCCACTATCTTCTTCATCTTCATCTTGAGCCACAAGTGCTATTTAAGGCGCCTGCAGTGGTGGCGCATGACCTTGCCCACTGCAATGCATGCCGAGCTGTACTGTGGACCACATCTCTGCATTGCAGTGGCTGGGGAAGCATGCTATCACCATGGTTGCTTCAAATTATGACACCTGTGGATCTGGATAGAGAAGATGTTGCAGCATATACAGACGGCCCCCAAAGCTAAGTAATGCTTGCCATTTCCTATATGGACTACACTGCTTATGAACCTCTCTTGGGGGTGGAATGTATCATATATTTTATAAAATCAGGGATGAGGTTCCTTTGACGCGAACCTGTGGGGACAAAAAAAAGAAAAGTTAGATACTTACCAGAGTAGTGGGAATCCTCTGAATGGTCCAGAGGCTTCTCACATCCTCCTCCACCCTACCGCTGCTGGCCAGGACCCTCTTATTCGTGACTGTGCTCCTGTCCATGTACAAACGTGGCTGCACTGCGCAGGCTCAAGTTCCGTCCACACCTGTGCAATAGCACAAAGCCACTTGTGCATGAAGGAACCCTAGATCGCAGCGCTGTACAATATACAGTATATTGTAGGGATTTTTTGTTAAAATTAGCCAGCCAGTTTTGATCGCTGGCTGGCAGGCTGATCTCTGTGGGCCACTGTGTTTACTGCAGGGAACGCGCGCTCACGAGATGATGCCATATGGTGGCACGGAAGAGCAAACAGAGCCACTCTCCCACCGCCATATGGCATTAGGTGGTTGGGAGGGGGTTAAAGCACACAACAGTGTACTTTGATATGGACTTGAGCAGCCTTGCAGTCCCCCATCCTGCTCAGCATCCAGGCACCGCCAGTTCCAAAAATGACTCCGCCTTCTTCTTCCTATCAGCCTGTGCAAGGATCTGAAATTCTGTGTTTGTGCATTTAGAAGTATCGGTTTCTCATGGCTGCAAATTTCCTGTTAGAAGTGGCATCTATACATATGTAGCCGCGGTTATATGGAGAGGAAGATGGGGGGGGGAGGGGGAGGAGGAGAACGATAGACTCTTCTGTCCTCTCATCTGCTATTTACATCCAGCTCTCCACAGCAAGCCAATTTCTTTCACTCATGCACCGCCGTCATGTGGTAGGTGCGTCAGTCTCTCATGAGTACACTGTTCTGTGGTGAATGACCTACACTTAGATTGTTGGAAAACAAAAAAAATAGGAAAAATATAAAAATTGGAAATTGGCGGAAATCGGAATTTCCTGGTAATCGGAAATGGGCAAGGGTAGAGTTGGCTGATGGTGTAATGGTTAAGGGCTCTGCCTCTGACACAGGAGACCAGGGTTCGAATCTCGGCTCTGCCTGTTCAGTAAGCCAGCACTAATTCAGTAGGAGACCTTTGGCAAGTCTCCCTTACACTGCTACTGCCAATAGAGCTCGCCCTAGTGGCTGCTGCTCTGCTCTGGTGCTTTGAGTCCGCAAGGAGAAAAGCGCAATATAAATGTTATTTGTCTTGTCTTGTCTAGATCTCTTGGCGTTTCAAAGGCCGGTGACACTACAAAACCTCCCTCTAACTCTGCAAAATATAATCTATAGCCGGGTGTTCTTTTCTATCAATTTTGTTCAGTAATATTAATTTTAGTTCGTTTTTTTCTTCCAGGATTTCTTTGACGTGACACAGATGCTGCTTGATGGTTTTGAAATTGAAATGGCGGTAATTATTATTATTATTATTTTGATTCATACTGTAATGACAATGGAAAACTCTTCTAGCAAAATACGCTCTTGGAAACCAGAATAGGAATACAAAGCAGTTCTGGCACAGAATCTGCATAAGCCCACATCCACTGTATGCTTATGAGCTTTGTTAACCACTTCCAGATCGCATAATGCAAGAGTGTGGTGGGACAGCAGCTCACTTGTTCCTCCACAACGTACATGTGCGTCATTTCAAGCAGACATGTTGTTATTTAACATCCAGTGTTTACAAATTAGCTGCTCTGCCATCAGCTGACACAGGGGAGATATCAAATTACATCTTGTGATTGGTCACAGATGAGGGGGAATTAGACAGGCTAAACTAATACACGGTGCAATTCTACATGTTTTCCTTCTGTCCCGTGCAAGAGTTCTGGTCCACTTTATTAAATACCTTATTAAATACCTTCCTCCCTAGATCCAAGTATTCATGTAAATTAGGTATATTATGTAGAAGGTAGTGTTAATCAAATAAAGCATTTGATAATAACTATATTTTCATGAAAGCAGCAGTGGTATTTCCCACTGCATCATCTTTTATTAAAATAACTAGCTGATACTACGGCATTGCCCAGGTATGTATTTGGCTGCTGTTGGCTCTGCCCGCTTTTTCTAACCCTAACACACAAATACTCAATGACTACGTTTTTCAAGATTCAAGCACTTTATTGTCATTGTGTAACACAACAAAATTATGTTTGTGAGCTTTGGGGTCCTTGAAATCAATAATTTGTATTTTCCCATTGAAATGAAACAAATCTGATTGGATGTTTGTGGCCCTGCCAGGGCCGGTTTAAGCAACAATGGGGCCCCAGGGCAAAATAAACCTGGGGGGCCCCCCCAACATATACCCCGGAACAAAAATCGGCATTAGGGGACCTTTTTTGCAGCTGGTATAGTCAGGGTGTGAAGTCCCAATCGGTCGGATTCTGGCTATCCCAGCCTGCATGGGGGACAAGGGGTTAAAAAAGTTTCAGGAGGGGGGACCCCACATAATTTTTAAAAAAAAAAATTCCCACACTCTAAACATAAAAAAAAAATTGGGAAAATAGGAAAAATGCCAGGGATCTTCATACAGCCATATTGCGGCTGTATAGCGATCCCTGGCCAAAGCGCTGCGGCTGCGTATAGACCCCCTGGAAACCCCATCAGGAAATTTATTGCGCTTTCGTTTGATGCATGTAAAATTACACTACCGTTAGGTTTGCTACTAAAAGTGACATTTACCGCATTTAAAAGTATACTTTTTTCCTTCGAAACTTTAAAATCGATTTTCTCAAAAACTGTAAGGTCTTTCTGAAAAATTGTTTTTTCCTCTTATTCCTAATGATCTCCTTAACATATCCTGCAAATTTAGGGTTTCTAGCATTTAAAGTGGATTTGCTATTAACCATTAAAGTCGGCAGGTTTTTAAATGTGTATTTTTTTTCCTTTGAAACTTTAAAATCGATTTTCTCAAAAACTATAAGGCCGATTTGAAAAAAAAATGTTTTCCTCTTGTAGCCACTGGGGGCCCCTACAAGCTCTGGGGCCCTGGGGCAGCTGCCTCCTTTGCCTCTATGGTAGCGCCGGCCCTGGGCCCTGCACACTTTGTGAATTTGAACCCCATTCCCCAATGACCAACTGTACCAGGTTTGAGGCTTATGCCATTAACAGTGTAAGAATGGCAGCAATTTAACCACTTTAGCCTCCAGGACATAGCTCCTACATCCAAATATGCATGCTGGACGTAGGAGCTACGTCCATGAAAAAAACGAGCCGTCGGAGTTTGCAGAGCCAGAACCGCCCGTTAGCCCAGAGATCAATGACTGGGAATGCAGTTCCCATTCATTGATCTAAGTCCCTTAGAACGATCGCTGGCTTCTATGGAGAATCTGCGTTTGTTCTGTTACACATCCCCTCGTCACTTCCTGTAAGTACAATTACAGGAAGCCCAAAAAAAAATTGACTGTGGCCATCTTGTGGCCAAATAGTAAAACTACATCTACATACATTTTTATTAAAATGAATAGACATTTTTACATTTAAAATTAACTGTTTACCTCCCACACACCCAAAAATATTTAAATACAATTTTTAATTAGAAAAAAATTACAATTAAAAAAACATAAATAGTTACATAAGGGTCTGAACTTTTTTAATATGCATGTCAAGAGGTTATATTACTAATATGTTTTAAATTATAAGCTTGTAAATAGTGATTGATGCAAAACTGAAAAAATGCACCTTTATTTCCAAATAAAATATTGGCACCATACAATGTGATAGGGACATAATTTAAATGGTGTAATAACCAGGACAAATGGGCAAATAAAATGTGGGTTTTAATTATGGTAGCATGTATTATTTTAAAGCTATAACGGCTGAAAACTGAAAAATCATGATTTTTTTTCCATTTTTCTCTTAATATTCCTATTAAAATGCATTTAGAATAAAATATTTCTTAGCAAAATGTACCACCCAATAAAGCCTGATTGGTGGTGGAAAAAACTGCCATTAATAGTGTAAGAATGGTTGCAGTTTATATTTTCCCATGTAAAAAAATAGTTGTTGTCTCTGCCCACTTTTTCTAACCTTGACATACAGTCACTCAATGACCAAGTTTTTGAGCTTTGGGGTCCTTGGTGTTAATAATTTGTATATTTCCATAAAAATTAAACAAATATTGCTGTTTGTGGCTCCGCCCCTTTCCAGAATTTGAACCCCAGTCACCCAATGACCAACTGTAGCAGGTTTGAGGCATCTGCTATTAACAGTGTAAGAATGTCAGCAATTTAAATATTCCCCTTGACAATCAACAGGTGAATTTTGATTGGTTGTTGTAGACTCCACCCACTTCCCTGAATATTAATCTCAGTCACCCAGTGACCAACTGTGCAAATTTTGAGATCCCTGTCATTAACAGTGTAAGAATGGATGCTGTTTATATTTTCCCAGTAAACTTTTTTTGGCTCCGCCCACTTTTTGTAATCTTGATACACAGTCACTCAATGACCAAGTTTGTGAGCTTTTGGGTTCCTGGCATCAAACGTGTGAATTGAAGCAGTTTATCCACCAAGGTAATCTGACTGACTGTTTATGGCTCTGCACCTTTAGTGAATTTAAACTCCAGTCACCCAATGACCGACTGTAGCAAGTTTGAAGCCTCTGCCATTTATAGTGTAAGAATAGCAGCTTTTTAAATTTTCCTCTTGAAAATCAATAGGTGAATTTTGATTGGCTGTTGTAGGCTCCACCCACTTTCCTAGAGTAGTAACCCCAGTCATCCAGTGACCAAGTGTGCCAAGTTTGAGAACCCTGTGATATACAGTTTAAGAATGGCTGCAGTTTACTGTTTCCCATTGAAAATGAATGGCTGAAATTTGATTGGCATTTTTATGCTCTGCTCAATTTTCCTGGATTTGTAACCTCAGTCATCAAGTGACCAACTGTGCCATGTGTGGGGACTCTGGCTTGATTACTATGAGAATGGCCGCCTTTTACATTTTTCTATTGACATGAATGGGTGAAATCTGATTGGCTGTTTGTAGCTCCGCCCAGGTGTGCAGGGGGACACGAGACCCCCAGAACATATCATCCCAGGTAGTAAGGGATCTGTATACCAAGTTTCGGTGAAATTGGTGAAGGCCTTTTCGAGTGATTGCGGCACATACACACACACACATACATAAACACATACATCCAAATATACTGTATATAGACAGTCTTTCATTTGGAAACTCCAAGAGTCATCTAAATTCCATCTTTTCTGCTAGCGCCACCATGCACTCACTGGCATCAATGGCAGAGTAGCTGAGCAACAGCAGAGTTCATAGAGGTCAGGTCACAATTGCAACATGCCCCTGAAGGGTTCTGTCACCTTCACACCACATGCCTAGAGTTAATAATCCCCCCTTTTTTCCCCCTAAATGCATAAAATGCAGATTGGGCACCAGAGGTACTGGTGGAGTCAAGTTCTTGTCCTGCTTCTAAGTACCTCCTTCTGCCCTTGTGGAGTCTTCAGTCTCAGCTTCCCTCATCAATAGTGATCATGTAACCCACCAACATAGGATATTCATTTACACATGTTAAAAGGAAACCGTAAACTTGCACTAAATGGGAGAGATCAGGAGGTAAGGCTGGCTGTCCACAGCAGGAGAGTTAAGGGGCTACTATCTGCTTCCTAAAACATGCAAGCAGAGGTGCCAGCAGAGATTTAACCACTTCACGACCAAAAGAATTTTCACATATCCGTACTGCTCCAGTGTGACTGGGAGCTGGAAAATCTGAGGAAATCCACTTGCTGGCCAAGCAGCAGTAATCAGGCGTTGCTGCTCACATTGAAGACTTGCTGCAGGTTTCTATTGGGAGTGATAACACAGGGTTACTGCTGCTTGGCCAGCAGGTGAAGTTTCTCAGCTTTTCCACCTCCCAGTCTGACACTGACTGCTCCCATTCATTTCCAATAACTTTATTACTACTAATCACACCTAAATCAGAATCAGAATCAGAATCATTTTATTTCGCCAAGCATGACTGGGTCAAGCCCGGAAATGGGTTTGGCACAATGAAGCGGTACATAGAAAGGCAGGAAAAAACATTAGAATAACAGTAATACCTCATCCTCAAATATAGACATACACAATATACAATCGACATCAGATATACATATAGCTCAGTATTCATCTTTCAAAAGACACACTGCAGAAGTCTACCGCTTCCTATGCAGGTGGTAGGGCACTGATCGAGGGTGGTAGAATGTTAAGGGAGTTCAGGAGGCTAACGGCCATCGGGAAGAAAGATTTCTTGTGTCTGGTGGTCTTGGTGGGGATGGCCCGGAGTCTCCGACCCAGTGGGAGTGAGATGAAAAAACAGTGGCCTGGGTGAGAGAGGTCACTTGCGATCCTCAGTGCCCTGGCTCGCAGTCTTGTGTCATACAGGTGGTCAAGTGGGGGCAGGGGTCTCCCAATTATCCTCTCCGCCGACCTAACGATCCTCTGTAATTTGTGCTGTCGCTGGCGGTGGCTCCCACATACCAGACCAAGATGGCGGAGCAGAGGATCGATTCAATGGTGGCGGTGTAAAAGCATGTAAGAATCTCCTGCGCCATGCCGAACTTCCGCAGTTGGCGGAGGAAGAAGAGTCTCTGCTGGGCTTTACGTTGGGTTGACGTGATGTTGACCCTCCAACTGAGATCGCTGGAGATGGTGGTGCCCAACAGGCGAGCGCAGGGCACTCTAGCCACCTCGGTGCCATCGATGTAGATGGGAGGTGGGGTAGGAGCCGACTTCCTAAAGTCAATTATAAGTTCGACGGTTTTGGCCGTGTTGAGCACCAGGCTGTTCTCCTTGCACCAGTGGCATAGTCTTTCCACCTGCTGCTGGTAATCCTGGATGTTGTCCTTGGTGACAAGGCCGACAATGGTGGTGTCATCCGCAAATTTTATGACTTTGACAGAGTCTACCGTGGATCTGCAATCATTGGTGTAAAGGGAGAAGAGCAGCGGGGACAGGACGCAGCCCTGGGGTGCCCCTGTGTTGGTTATCACTTCTTGTGAGTAGATGTCCCCCAGCCTGACAACTTGGGATCTGTTAGAGAGAAAGTCAATGATCCATAGACGTAGGGTGAAGTGGACCCCAAGTGTGGCCAGAACATTCTGGAGGGTGCGTGGTCATATAGTGTTAAATGCCGAGCTGAAGTCTAATAGCAGTACTCTGGCATACGCATCCTTCCTGTCTAAATGGTTGTAGATGTATTCCAGACAGATGTTTAGGGCATCATCAGTGGACCTATTTGCCCTGTAGGCGAACTGGAGTGGGTCTAGTAGGGGCAGGGTGGATAGCTTGAGGGTGGATAAGACCACTCTCTCTAGGGACTTCATGATTACGGACGTCAGGGCCACAGGTCTGTAGTTGTTGAGGTCGGAGATGCCTTGTTTCTTAGGAACAGGAATGATGGTGGACCTCTTGAAGCACGCAGGGACTCTGCCCTCTGTCAGTGACCTGCTGAAGATGTCAGAGAGGATGGGGGCAAGTTGCTCCGAACAGGTTTTGAGACAGGACGGGGACACGCCATCAGGTCCCAGGGCTTTCCTGGCATTTAGCGTGGACAGGAGGTGCCGAACGTCTGCCTCCCTCACTTCCAGGGAGAGTGAGTCCTCACTTGGGTTGCAGTGCACGGAGGCAGGGGGGGGGGAGGAGGTGGTGAGTGCCCCCCAGGCTCAGCCTGCCTTTCAAACCTGTAGTAGAATTTGCTTAGTTCTTCAGCTAATTCAGGGCTGGGTGTAGCATGTTGCGGGGGAGGCTTGTAGTTGGTGGCAGCCTTAAGCCCTTGCCATACAGCTCGTGAATTGTTTGAGCGCAGGTTCTGCTTCATCCTTTCAGCAAACTCCTTTTTTGCGTCTCTCAGCTCTCGCTTCAGAGTGTTCCTCACCTTCCTGGTTTCCCGCCTTGTGAGCCGCCTCCTTACGTTTCCGCAGTAGCCGTAGCTTGTTGGAGAACCACGGTTTGTTGTTCGGGTAGACCTTGAAAGATTTGGTTGGGACGCACGAGGCCTCACAGAAGCTGATGTATGAGGTGACGTTGTCCGCCCACTCGTCCAGGTCTGGAGATGCCAGGGACTCCCAGTCCGTGCAATCAAAGTAGGCTTTAAGGTGGAGCTTGGCCTCGCTGGACCATACCTCGGAGGACTTTACGACCGGTTTTGCCGATTCCAGGAGCCTCCTGTAGGTGGGGATGAGATGAACAAGGCAGTGGTCAGAGGAGCCAAGTGCCGCCCCAGGGATAGCCTTGTAGGCATTCTTCAGTGGCGTGAAGCAATGATCGAGGGTGTTCAGGCCTCTGGTAGGGCAAGCAACATGCTGATGGTAGCGTGGCAGCTCTTGTCGAAGGTTTGCCCTGTTGAAATCCCCCATGACTATGAACAGTGAGTCTGGGAGGGATATTTCCCACTGCGAGATGGAGTCGCTGAGGGTATTCAGGGCAGATTTGGCATCAGCATCAGGGGGAATATACACTCCGACAAGGACATAGGAGGAGAACTCCCGTGGTGAGTATGCTGGCCTGCAGTTGACAAGTAGAAGTTCTAGGTCTGGGGAGCATATCCTGTCAAGTACTGGTGGGGTGGGGCACCATGAGGAGCTGACGTAGAAGCAGATGCCACCGCCTATTTTCTTCCCAAAGAGGGAAGGGTCACGGTCTCCCCGTATGAGGCTGAAGCCTGGAAGGTGTAGAGCGTTCTCCGGGATGTTCTCATGTAGCCAGGTCTCCGTGAAGCAGAGTACTGGGGTGTTCCTCCCGAGCTCCCACCTGCCGCAGAGGAGACGTAGTTCGTCCAGTTTGTTAGGGAGAGAGCGGAAATTTGCCAGGAGTACCGAGGGGATGGCTGACCTCAAGCCCCTCTTCTTGAGTCTCACGCGGGCCCCAGCTCGACAGCCCCTTCATCGCCAGCCTGCATCGGGCCAAGGAGCGGAGTCCAGTACTTGCTGTATGTAGTTTTGGACCTGGTTTGACACTGACTGCTCCCATTCATTTCCAATAACCTTTTTACTACTAATCACACCTAAATGATTTATATATTGTTTTTATCAGGACAAATTTGGCTTTAGTGTGTGTATTGCCAATGCATTTTAAAGGGAAAAGAAAGGGAAAAACAGAAAAACATACTATTTCTCCATTTATATCCATTATAACATTACAATAAACAGTGTGTAACGATCGTTGTAACACAGAGAGGGTCTGATTACCGGTGATCTGCAGTATAACCGAGAATGCAGATATATTCCCGATTATTGATGATCTGCAGTATCACCGATAATCAGATATATCTCTAACCTCTGGACACCTGAGAGAGAAGTGAGTGTTTGGTGTAACAGTAACACGTTGAGGGCTGTACCTCTGGAATAGGTACAGCAGCAGTAAGGAATACTGCACAGGAGGATGTTCCTTCCACTAGCCTAGATTCTCCCGGGGGAGGAGCTAGGCAGGACGTGGGAAGGACAGAGCGTAAGTGACACCAGTGAGAGGGTGTCACTAACAGTTCTGGGAACTGCCTCTAACAGTAAGGCCAGTTCTCGAGGTCGGGCAAGCCAGGTCGTTAACACACAGACAGATAAGGTACAGAATCAGGAGACAGATACGGAATCCAATAACAGGCAGGGTTTGGCAACGGAGTATCAGAGTAACGAGGTACAGAATCAGTAGGCAGATACAGAGTCCAGGAACGAGCAGAGTTTGGCAACAGGATATCAGAAATAGCAAGGTACAGAATCAGAGTTCAGGAGGAATAGTCAGGCAGGCAGAAGGTCATAACAAATAATACAGTTCAATATTCCTAACGCTAAGGTGTGAGCTCCGTGATCATCAACACCTTTGGAAACTATGCTAGAACACAGATACTGACAAGGTCTGAGTGCTACCACGTAGTGATCGCAACGCCAGACACCAGAGAAATGACCAGCACCCAGTATATATACTATAGCGCTCTCCAGCGCCACCCCTAAGTGCTGGACCAATGAAAGGTGGTGGAATTGTCAGCTGACCAGCTTGGTCAGCTGACCTTCTTCTGGCTGTCATATAAGCTCTGCCTCTCAGCGCGCGTCATTCTGAACCTGTGTGGACTATGAGTCCCAGCTGCACCAGACATGTTTTGCAAAGTATCTGCTGAGCTGGACGCGGGAGCCGCCGCACCGCTCTCCATGCAAGCGGCGGCTTCCCCGCGTTCACTCTCCCCGTCAGTAACACAGTCATGCGCGTAATCTGCCGCATCCAATGCGGACTCCACCGCTCTGCCCATGCGGCATGCGGCGGTTTCTCCGCGTTGTGCTGCCATGTTGGACACGGAAACAGCCGCCTTACTCTGAGTACTTGCGGCGGCTTTTCCGCGTTTCCTCACAGTATCCCCCCCTGAGGAGTGGACTCCGGACAGCTCCTACCAGGCTTCTCAGGATGCAACGCGTGGAACTCCCTTCTTAATTTGTCAGCATGCATGCGACACTCAGGTACCCATGTTCTCTCCTCAATGCCATACCCTTTCCAGTGAACCAGATATTGTACTGAGTTCTGTACTATACGTGAGTCTAAAATCTTCTCTACTTCGTACTCAGGTTGGTCATCCACCATCACAGGAGAAGGAGGAGTGGGACCCACATGGACAGCTGGTTTAAGCAGGGATACATGAAAAGATCTTACGCCACGCATGCTGGCAGGAAGATCGATGGCATAAGTAACATTGTTGATCTTTCTAGTTACTGGAAACGGACCCACAAACCTGGGGCCCAACTTGGCTGAGGGCTGTTTCAGGGTCAAGTGACGTGTGGACACCCAGACTAAGTCTCCTGGCTGAAACTTCCACTCTAAGGAACGTCTTTTGTCAGCTTGACCTTTCTGACTTTGAAACGCCTTCTCCAAATTATTTTTCACGATCCACCATACGTCCTTAAATGACTTTTGCCAGGCCTCCAGAGCTGGAAACGGAGTGGAGGCGACTGGCAATGGGGAGAATTTGGGCAGCTTCCCAGTAACTATCTGAAATGGACAGAATCCCGAGGAAGAACTTTTCAAATTATTGTGCGCAAATTCTGCGAAGGGCAAAAACTTGACCCAATCATTTTGCGCTTCTGCAACGTAACACCTTAAAAACTGTTCCAATGATTGGTTGAGTCTCTCAGTCTGACCATTGGTCTGTGGGTGGTAGCCCGATGAAAATGACAGTTCCATGCCCATTAGGTGACAAAATGCCCTCCAAAATCTCGAAACAAATTGGACTCCCCGATCTGACACTATGTTTTCCGGAATGCCATGCAATCGGAAAACGTGGATGATGAACAAATCGGCCAACTCCTGGGCCAAGGGGAGTCCTTTCAAGGGCACAAAATGGGCCATTTTACTAAAGCGGTCGACTACCACCCAAATGACCGACATGCCCTCAGACCTGGGAAGCTCACCCACAAAATCCATGGACAAGTGGGTCCAAGGCTCACTCGGGGTGGGCAAGGGCTGCAACGTTCCCACAGGTGCCAGCCGGGAGGGCTTACTTTTCGCATACACCGCACACTCTCTAACATACTCCTTGCAATCTGTTGCCAGAGAAGGCCACCAAGCGCACCTGGCAACAAGATCCTGTGTTCTGGAGGCCCCCGGGTGTCCCGCATTTTTGTGTGAATGGAACATTTGTAAGATCTGAAGACGGAATGGCAGTGGTATAAACATAACCCCTTCAGGCTTCCCCTCCGGGACGTCCTGCTGAAAGGGCCCTAACGTCTCCGTCCAGTCTTTCCATGTCTCAGTTGTTGCTAGTACCAGTCTTTGTGGGACAATGGTCTATGGGGTAGAGGGCTGTGCTGTCTCCGGCTCAAAGCATCTGGACAGGGCATCTGCGTTAATGTTCTTGCTACCTGGAGTGTACGTAATTATAAATCTGAACCTCGAGAAGAACAATGACCATCGAGCCTGACGGGGGCTTAATCTCTTAGCTCCCTTGATGTATTCCAAATTTTTGTGATCAGTGTAAACTGTAATCGTATGTTCTGCTCCTTCCAACCAATGACGCCATTCTTCAAAGGCCAACTTGATGGCCAGGAGCTCCCTGTTGCCTATGTCGTAGTTTCTCTCTGCCGGAGAGAACCTACGAGAAAAATAGGCACATGGGTGTAATATACCCTGCAACCCTGACTGCTGAGACAGCACAGCCCCTACCCCGACCTCCGAGGCGTCCACCTCAACAATAAAGGGGTAGGAAGTGTCAACGTGTCTTAGGATGGGTGCAGAGCAAAACAAGTCTTTTAACGTCGAGAATGCCTGCACAGCTTCTGGAGACCAGTGGGTAGTATCTGCCCCTTTTTTAGTGAGACTAGTGAGGGGTGCAATGACAGTGGAGTACCCCTTTATGAACCTTCTATAGTAATTGGCAAAGCCTAAAAATCTCTGAAGAGATTTTAACCCCACAGGTTGAGGCCATTCCAGCACAGCAGAGACCTTGGCAGGGTCCATAGACAGGCCCGAGGTGGAAATTATGTACCCTAAAAAGGCGACAGATGTTACCTCGAAGATGCATTTCTCCAATTTAGCGTAAAGCATGTTTTGTCTTAGTTTGTCCAATACAAATTTGACGTGTGACCTGTGCTCAGAGAGGTTGTTTGAGAAAATAAGTATATCATCCAGGTATACTAACACAAATTTGCCCAACACTTCCCTGAATACCTCATTAATTAATTCCTGGAAGACGGCCGGGGCGTTACACAGCCCGAAGGGCATCACCAAGTACTCGTAATGCCCGTCGGGCGTGTTAAAGGCCGTCTTCCATTCATCGCCCTTTCTAATCCGCACCAGGTTGTATGCACCCCGTAAATCTAATTTCGAAAAGATCTTAGCGTTGGTAACTTGTGTAAACAGGTCATCTATCAGGGGCAAAGGGTAGCGATTCTTCACTGTGATTTTATTCAGACCCCGGTAATCTATGCGTGGCCGCAGGCCTCCGTCTTTTTTCTTAACAAAAAAGAACCCTGCGCCAGCGGGCGACCGAGAGGGGCGAATGAACCCCTTGACTAAATTCTCACGAATGTATTCCTGCATGGCCACTTTCTCTGGCCCAGACAAGTTGTAGAGATGACCCCTTGGGGGCATACAACCAGATCGGAGATCGATGGGGCAATCAAACGGGCGATGTGGAGGTAACTTATCAGCAGCCTTGGGACAGAACACATCAGAATACTCGGAATATTGTACTGGTACCCCCTCCAGATGAATCCTGGTCTGGCCCAATGTCACCTTCCCTAAACACTGCTGGAAACAATGAGTTGACAAGCTAGTTAACTGCCCAGTGGTCCAATTGATCTGTGGGGAGTGAAGGTGCAACCATGGCATGCCAAGGATGACTGTGGAGGTGGTCATGTGTAATACAAAAAACTGTAATTTCTCCTTATGTAGCACCCCTATAGTGACTTCCACCTCTGGTTCTGAGACAGCGGATGATTACTTTGCAGGGGGGAATCATCTACTGCCGTAGCCTGAATGGGTGGTTTTACCGGGGTGAGCGGAATACCCAATCTCTTTGCAAATTCGAAATCCATAAAATTCGCTGCAGAGCCTGAATCAACAAAGGCCTCAGAATCCTCGGTTTTATTTTCCCATGTAACAGTGCAGGGAAGAAGTAACCGTTTATCATCTAGGGGTAAAAGTCGTGCACCTAGGGTGTTACCCCCTACAACTCCTAGGCGGTAGCGTTTCCCGACTTATTAGGACAATTCCGTACTCTATGACCCCCCTCTGCGCAGTAAAGACACAGCTGCTCAGACATCCTATGTCTTCGCTCCACTTGAGATATTTTCGACCGACCAATTTGCATTGGTTCGGGTGGAGGCGAGACGGAATGAGGTGGAGTCACTGGAGGCGAGACAGGAGGGGGTGGAGTTACTGGAGGCGCAGCGTAGGACACCACTCTTACATGACTACTACCCCGGGTCTGTTTCTGATAGCGCAGCCTGCGGTCGACTCGAATGGCCGATGAAATGGCCTCATCGACTGTTTTAGGTTCAGGCAGACTTAACATGAGATTTGAGACCTCATCTGACAACCCCGATAAGAAACAATCTAAGAGGGCATAAGTGTCCCACCTGGCTGAAACTGACCACCTCCCAAATTCTGCCGCGTAATCCTCAACCGGACCCTTGCCTTGACGCAAAAGCTTGAGCTTCCGCTCAGAAGTCGCAGCAAGGTCTGGGTCGTCGTAAATTACTGCTATAGCTTTAAAAAATGTGTCCACTGAAGTGAGGGCTAAGTCTCCGGTGGGCAAACTGTACGCCCACGTCTGAGAATCGCCTGATAACAAAGTCTTAATAAATGTGACCCTTTGGGCCACCGTTACAGAAGATCGGAGTCTCAACTCAAAATAAGATAACACTCTACTTCTAAAATTTCGGAAGTCAGATCTGTGACCAGAAAATTTCTCAGGTACAGGCAAACGTATGTCAGAGCTAGGAGGGGATCGCACCTCATCCACTGCCGTCTGGAGGATTTGTAAGGAACCAGACAAGGCGTCAATCATAGTTTTTTTTTTTTGTAACACTGTTTTTTATTGCATCGTTCAACATAGGAGTTACATGGCAATATAAAAGTGAGCAAATAAACAGATTTACAGATATATGCATTTCCATTTTGTTTGGTTTGTTTTTCCTCCATTTTAACATAATCAAGTGTTGAAGATAACTTTTAGGAGTCCAACTTAGTGGCAAATGAGGGCCACACCTAGGAGTAAATATAGAGTCTAATCAGTTTGTAGCCAGCTTCTTCAGATTGTTGGAATGGAGATTGAGCTTCAAGTGAGTCCTTCGAAAGAGGAGGAAATTAATGTTCTAATCGTGCGTTGTGTCTGGATTAACCCAGGTGAGTATAACTAAGAGAAAGGAGTATAAAAAATAGAAACCAAATGATCCTAAAGAGGGGAGATCGGTGATGGGTCACGGTGTTCAGGTAGTTTGCTTCTATTTATGTCAGTTAGTGAGCAGAAGGTGTGAAAGGGTCTCGAGCATTCATTTATTTCTTACAAAAAACAGGAGGCAATTAAGACCATTCTACCTCATTGAGGGTTTAAGTAGGTCCCGTTCCATTGATTGTACTTTTTTGTTAAATGAGGTTTGTGAATCAGGGGGGTAAATTGTCAGGGGAGAAATGCACCCAGGGATCCCATATCCTATGAAAATTAGTTTCTGTGTCCCTTAGGGAGGCAGTTAGTTGTTCCTTGGATTTGGTCCAGTTTATTTTGATTTTAATTTCAGGGATGGTGGGTGGGGCTATTTTTTTCCATGCAGATGTAATCGAGAGCCTGGTAGCAGTTAAAATATGAGAGATTAAACGCATAGTGATTTTGGGTACTTTCGGTATAGGTTTACCTAGGAGCATAAGCAGTGGATCCAAAGGAACTGAGACTCTTGTGACTTGAGTAATCAGATTCTGTACTTCTTTCCATAGAGGTGTTATCAAGGGGCAGGACCATAGAATATGTTCTAATGAACCTTTATAACCACATCCCCTCCAGCAGCTATCCGGGGTATTGGGATATATTCGAGATAATACTTCTGGGGTTAGGTACCAATGAAATAAAATCTTGTAGATATTTTCTTTTATTTGGGTGCACATGGAGGTATGGCGTGCATTCTCCCATATATCAGTCCAGTCCTCCAAGCCGATATTTATAGAAAGAGCCTTTTCCCATTTATCCATGTATAAGTGTGAGGGAGAGAGTTTTCCAGATTTAGTCTGGAGGAGGACATATATCTGAGAGATAAGACCTCTCTGGTGTCCTGCATGAAGGCATATTCTTTCAAAAGGTGTAGAGGAGGAGAGTGAAGGGGCTTTTTTTATATATTGTTGAAGAAAGTGCATTATTTGATTAAGTTCCATACTAATTTGAGGGGTAAGGAGGATTTTTTCTCCTATCTTAGACCTAGAGATTAATTTCCCGCTAGCAAAATCAGTCCAATTATTCAAGTTGAAATATCCATGGTTAAACCATCTAGACATAAAGGGTTTTGAGAGTCCCGGAGGAAAGGAAGGGTTACCCAATATAGGGAACAGTGGGGAGGGCGAAGATCTCAGGTTGGCTAAGGACATAACCGATCTCCATATTCAAATAGTGAATGAGATAGTAGGGAGAAGGTTGGCCTGAGGACTTTTAGGAGGGGTGTCTGACCATATAAATGAGGCCAGGGATAATGGGAGGACGCTAGTGGCTTCAATTAGGCCCCATTTAGAAAAAACCCTAAAGGTGGACCACTCTGTCAGCTGTCTAAGGTGAGAAGCCTGATAATAAGCTTTTAAATTTGGGAGTCCCAGGCCTCCTTGTTCTCTCAGAGAAATGAGGACAGTTTTAGATACTCTGGGTTTTTTGTGGTTCCAAACAAATTTTGAAAATTCAGACTGTAACCTAGACAGCTGAGATGAGGGGACTTGAACTGGGAGGGTTTCGAAAAGATAGAGTAAGCGGGGTAGTATGTTCATTTTCAATGAGTATATTCTTCCAATCCAAGATATTTTATATGCGGTCCATTTGTGGAGGTCTTGAAGGATTTTCTGGATGAGTGATGGGAAATTATGTTTATAAATTGTGGAGTAAGATGGGGTGAGGTTAATTCCTAGGTATTTTAAGGTTTGGGACATCTATAGGGAAAAGCTAGCTTTAATGATTCTAGTAGGTGGGGAGGGAAATTTATTGGAAGGGCTTCAGTTTTATCCTTATTAAGTTTAAAACCAGAGAGGAGTTCATACTCGTTTATTGTATTGTGAAGGGCGGGAAGTGAGATCAAGGGATTCATGATGGATAGTAATATGTCATCCGCAAAAAGCGATATTTTGTATTCGGATTTTCCTTGGGGTATTCCTTTAATGTCAGGATTAAGCCTTATGGCTGATGCTAAGGGTTCTATGCTAATGGCAAATAAAAGGGGAGATAGAGGGCACCCTTGCCTAGTACCATTTTGTATTTTGAATGATTGAGGGGAATTAGAGGGTAACTTTACTGTTGAGGAGGGGGAGGAGTATAAGAATTGGAGCATTGTGATGAATGGGCCTTCGAAGCCTTGGTGTTTAAGAACATGGAATAAGAATGGCCAGGATAGTCTATCGAAGGCCTTCTCTGCGTCCAAACTGAGGAGCAGAGAAGGCTTCCGACTTCCATTCATAATGGAAATGAGGTCAATTGCTCTCCTGGTATTGTCACCAGCCTGTCTCCCTAAGATGAACCCCACCTGATCATTATCGATTAATTGTGGCAAGATGGGGTTTAAGCGGTTAGATAGAGTTTTTGTTATAATTTTAAGGTCTGAATTTAAGAGGGAGATGGGTCTGTAACTTTGGGGGAGTTGGGGATCATTACCCTCTTTAGGGATTACTGTTAAAAGGGAGTTTAGCATGGAAGAGGGGGGAGTCTCCCCTTGCATGATTTTATTAGCTAAGGTGCAGAGATGGGGTAGCAGGATGTCTTTAAATGTTTTATAATAAGAGTATGGGAGTCCATCTGGGCCGGGGGATTTAGAGGAAGGTAGTTGTTTGAGAACTTCTGCAAGTTCTGTAATGGTAATAGGAGAATTAAGTGATGTGCGGTGAATTTCTGTGAGTTTCGGTAGGTTAAGGGATGAGAGGAAGGTGTCCACTTTATTTAAATATGTAGGGTTTTTGGACTGGTCAGGGAGGTTGTATAGTTGCTCATAGTAAGTGGAAATGATTTGGGAACTTTTTTGGGGATCATAGTGCGTGGTACCATCTATATCTTTCATTGAGTATATTATTTGTTGCGAGCTTTTAGGATTCAGTTTCCGAGCTAAGATGGTATGGGGTTTATTGCCCCTTTCAAAGAAAAGCTGCCTGGTCCATCTAAGGCTTTTCTCAAGATTAATAGTCTGGAGAGAGCGTATGTTTTGTTTGATCTGTTGCATAGCTTGGAAATGATCTTGCGTGGGATTAGTTTTGTATTTTGTTTGAGCTTGGGATAGAGCTGCTTGGAGGGATATTAGCTTTTGGGATGAGGACTTTTTACGCCTAGAACTCTCAGCTATGAAATGTCCCCTTATAAAAGCTTTGTGCGCTTCCCATAGGATACCATATGATGAAACCGAGTCCTTATTATGCAGAAAGAATGACCGCAATTCTTCAGTAATCTCAGGTAGTAGATTTTTATCTTTTAACAGTGTTTCATTTAGTCTCCAGTTCATGGGCTTATAAGGTGTGTGCATCCAATCTAAATTCAGGGTGACACTCTGATGGTCAGACCAAGCCGTTGGTATGATCTCTGATTGTAGAAGGGAGGGAAGTAGATTAGAATTTGAGAAGAAGTAGTCTAGACGTGAGTGCGATGCGTGTGGTGGGGAGAAGAAAGTATATTCTTTTTGTGTAGGATTACAAACCCTCCAGAGATCTATTAATCTATATTTTCTCATTAACGCCCTGAAGTTACGAGAATTACGGTCATGCGTGGAGTTTATGATAGCTCTGTGGGAAACACTTCTATCCATAGTGGAGGAGAAGGCTAGGTTAAAGTCACCTCCTATAAGGAGGGTATCAGTTAACGCTTTATGTAACTTAATGAGGAAGGAAGATAAGAATGAGACCTGTTGCGTATTGGGTGTATACACATTTGCCAAGGTGATGGGTTTTCCCGCCAGAGATCCCCTTAAAATGATATAATGACCTTTAGGATCACATATTGTCTTTGTTACCTGTAGGGGAAGGTTTTTTTTGCACAGGATAGCCACTCCCGCTCGTTTGGTAGTGCTTGAGGCTAGATAAATCTCTGAGTATAATTTGTCTCCTAATCTGATTGTATCAGACGAGCGGAAGTGGGTCTCCTGTAACATAGCAATATCGACATCCAATCTTTTAAGATCTCTTAACAGGGAGAACCTTTTTTGGGGGGAGTTGAGACCCTTTGTATTTAAAGTGATAAGCTTAACCATTGTCCAACATATAGGGACTGGGATTTGATAAAACTAAAGCTGAACACCGTGACTCAAAGGGGAAAGAACCATGAAACCTAAGAGGGAAGAAAATGGTTAACAAAAACATAAACATTACCATCCAAAACCATAGATAGCCACTGCACAACCTGTGGCCGCAGATATGGACAACCCAAAGTGGTTGTCTGGATGAGGAAACCCCGGGGGTACCTGGGACCCGGAGGAGACAGGTAGGCCCGGGTGTAAACCTCTGAGGGCGGATGCTGGAGCACCAGGACCGCTGTCCAGGATCCCATAACCCGTATTACGTAAGGCAGCTAAAAGCCGGGTATAGTAGAAATATTACAGATATAGTAATAGACAATTGACACATCAATGAGTGTACCCCTCAGGTAAACTACTAGTTAAATGAATATTCTCGTGGGGCTGAGAATTCTGTGCCATATATTGTAGAATAAGGATACATTTTGTGTCCTGGTTAAGCACAATAAAAAGGACAATAAAAAGGATAACTTCAGAAGATTAGCTTGGGAGAGCTTCCATGGATTCCGAGTCCTGGTTGTAAGTGAGGCTGCGAATCGGGGCCTTGGTCCACTCTGATATGTGGCGCACCTTCCTAGGAGGGGAGAGCGCCATAGGAGAGCGGAGATTTTGGGAGGAATTCGGTGGTGGGGGTCTTAGACCCATCTGTTTGAGAAAGAGAGGGGCATCATCTGGATCTGTAAGTGAGAAAGTCATTCCATTTCTTATGACAATAAGACGGAAGGGGAAACCCCATTTGTAGGGAATGTTAGAGTCCCTTAGGAGCTGCGTGATGGGTTTAAGGGCCCTACGTTTAGCCAGCGTTATAAGCGAAAGATCGTTGAAGACTTGTATGTCATCTCCTTTATAAGAGTTTGAGGGTGTTTTGCGTAGTGCACCTAAGATGGCTTCTTTAGCTTCGTAGTAATGCAGTCTGATGATTATGTCCTTTGGCCCCCTGGAGGTAGCTTGTTTGTCACTTAGAGACCTATGAGCCCTGTCCATTCGCCATAGTTCGTTTGGTATGTCTGGAGCGATCGTTTTGAAAAAGTCAGTGAGATGGGCCTTAATTTGGTCCGGGGTCACCGATTTAGAGATCCCCTTTATTCTGAGGTTTTGTCTCCTCTCCCTATTTTCCAGGTCCTCGTGAGCAGTGCGTAAGGATTTACAGTCAGATTGGGAGAGCTGTTGCTCTTCTTCAAGATCTGCTTGTTTCTGCGCCATAGCCTCATATTTATCCTCCAGTGTGTTAACTCTGTTCCCCAGACCTGTAATGTCAGCCTTTAGCTCTTTCACTGCTGAAAGCACGAGCTGCTGTAAGGAGTCATGCAGAGTTTGATAGTGTCTGTCCAGTGCAGCTTCTAGAGCTGCGTTTGTGACTGGGGCTGTGTCAGAGTTTGCCTGGGCCTGCTTACCCGGAGGATCAGTGTTCTCTGCCTGATCGGCGCCATCTTGGTTGCCTGGGGGGCGGACATACCGATCCATCGTGCCCTTCTGTGCCGCTGTTTTAGGATGCGGTTTCGGGGGCATCTGCTGCAGGAGAGTCTCCGCTTTCAGAGTGGTAGGTGCCGCGCTCGGGAGGCTTTGGGAAGCTTGGTGCGGCTTAGCGGACAGTGAGGCGGGCTGGAGCTCCTGGATCAAGCGGCCATTCCGGAAGCGCCGCGCATGCGCCCTCCGTCAATCATAGTTTTGTGACTACCCAGCACTTGGTTGATGTCGTCCACCGAAGTGGCAAGTGCGCCCAGACGGTCAGTGTGTGCGTCCATTTGCATTTTGGTCTGGCGTTCTGTAACGATCGGTGTAACACAGAGAGGGTCTGATTACCGGTGATCTGCAGTATCACCGAGAATCAGATATATCTCTAACCTCTGGACACCTGAGAGAGAAGTGAGTGTTTGGTGTAACAGTAACACGTTGAGGGCTGTACCTCTGGAATAGGTACAGCAGCAGTAAGGAATACTGCACAGGAGGATGTTCCTTCCACTAGCCTAGATTCTCCCGGGGGAGGAGCTAGGCAGGACGTGGGAAGGACAGAGCGTGAGTGACACCAGTGAGAGGGTGTCACTAACAGTTCTGGGAACTGCCTCTAACAGTAAGGCCAGTTCTCGAGGTCGGGCAAGCCAGGTCGTTAACACACAGACAGATAAGGTACAGAATCAGGAGACAGATACGGAATCCAATAACAGGCAGGGTTTGGCAACGGAATATCAGAGTAACGAGGTACAGAATCAGTAGGCAGATACAGAGTCCAGGAACGAGCAGAGTTTGGCAACAGGATATCAGAAATAGCAAGGTACAGAATCAGAGTTCAGGAGGAATAGTCAGGCAGGCAGAAGGTCATAACAAATAATACAGTTCAATATTCCTAACGCTAAGGTGTGAGCTCCGTGATCATCAACACCTTTGGAAACTATGCTAGAACACAGATACTGACAAGGTCTGAGTGCTACCACGTAGTGATCGCAACGCCAGACACCAGAGAAATGACCAGCACCCAGTATATATACTATAGCTCTCTCCAGCGCCACCCCTAAGTGCTGGACCAATGAAAGGTGGTGGAATTGTCAGCTGACCAGCTTGGTCAGCTGACCTTCTTCTGGCTGTCATATAAGCTCTGCCTCTCAGCGCGCGCACGCGTCATTCTGAACCTGTGTGGACTATGAGTCCCAGCTGCACCAGACATGTTTTGCAAAGTATCTGCTGAGCTGGACGCGGGAGCCGCCGCACCGCTCTCCATGCAAGCGGCGGCTTCCCCGCATTCACTCTCCCCGTCAGTAACACAGTCATGCGCGCAATCTGCCACATCCAATGCGGACTCCACCGCTCTGCCCATGTGGCATGCGGCGGTTTCTCCGCGTTGTGCTGCCATGTTGGACGCGGAAACAGCCGCCTCTCTCTGAGTACTTGCGGCGGCTTTTCCGCGTTTCCTCACACAGTGCTAAGTGTTAAGCCCACAAATGTATTTGCTTATTCATCCTGGATATAACAATGATTAGCTTATGTTCCTAGCACAATGTATGGTGACAATATTGTATTTGGAAATAAAGGTGGTTTTTTTTTTCAGTTTTTGCTTTCTCATTGTACACTATTGATGATTATAAGACCTTATCTGCAAAAATAATAGTAATATACCTTCATGGCATACATATTTTAATAACCACTTAAAGACCACCTCCAGCCAAAAAAAGTTCTGAATGGCATTGCATACATGTAGTCTAGGCACTGTGTACAGATAGATGAATATATGTATATATATATATAAGTTGTCTGTCCACAGTTGTCTAACACACCTTCTCATTCAAAGAGTTTTATTTTCATGACTATGAACATTGTAGATTCACACTGAAGGCTTCCAAACTATGAATTAACACATGTGGAAGTATAGTATATAACCAAAAAGTGTGAAACAACTGAAAATATGTCATATTCTAGGTTCTTCAAAGTAGCCACCTTTTGCTTTGATTACTGCTTTGCACACTCTTGGCATTCTCTTGATGAGCTTCAAGAGGTAGTCACCTGAAATAGTCTTCCAACAGTCTTGAAGGAGTTCCCAGAGATGCTTAGCACTTGTTGGCCCTTTTGCTTTCACTCTGCAGTCCAGCTCACCCCAAACCATCTCGATTGGGTTCAGGTCTGGTGACTGTGGAGGCCAGGTCATCTGGCGCAGCCCCCCATCCCTCTCCTTCCTGGTCAAACAGCCCTTACACAGCCTGGAGGTGTGTTTGGGGTCATTGTCCTGTTGAAAAATAAATGATGGTCCAACCAAACGCAAACCGGATGGAATAGCATGGCGCTACAAGATTCTGTGGTAGCCTGTGAGAGAACGCGGAAAGGCCGCCGCGTGTACTGACAGCAAGGCGGCAGATTCCGCGTTCAACGCGGTGGTTTGCACGCGGAGGTGTGCGTCTGGTACCATGGCAGAACGCGGAAAAAAGCCGCCGCTTGTACTGACAGCATGGCGGCTGGGTCCGCGTCTAGCACAACGGTTAGCACGCAGCAGTGTGCGTCTGGTGTGGCTGAGTCTGTTAGTTCACACAGGCTTAGGAATACGCGCGCGCGCTGAGAGGCAGAACTTTTAGGACGGGCAAGGGGGGATCAGCTGACCAAGCCGATCAGCTGACCCCGGAGTCAGAAACTATTGGTTGATCACTTAGGGGTGGCGCCAGAGAGCACTACTCTATATATAGTTATGGCTGGCCAGTCACAAGTTGTATATATAAATATATATATATATATATATATATATATATATATATATATATATATATATATATATATATATATATATATACAGGATCTTCTAAAAAAATTAGCATATTGTGATAAAGTTCATTATTTTCTGTAATGTACTGATAAACATTAGACTTTCATATAATTTAGATTCAAATACACACAACTAAAGTAGTTCAAGCCTTTTATTGTTTTAATATTGATGATTTTGGCATACAGCTCATGAAAACCCAAATTTCCTATCTCAAAAAATTAGCATATTTCATCTGACCAATAGAAGAAAAGTGTTTTTAAAACCAAAAAAGTCAACCTTCAAATAATTATGTTCAGTTATGCACTAAATACTTGGTCGGGAATGCTTTTGCAGAAATGACTGCTTCAATGCGGCGTGGCATGGAGGCAATCAGCCCATGGCACTGCTCAGGTGTTATGGAGGCCCAGGATGCTTCGATAGTGGCCTTAAGCTCATCCAGAGTGTTGGGTCTTGCGTCTCTTAACTTTCTCTTCACAATATCCCACAGATTCTCTATGGGGTTCAGGTCAGGAGAGTTGGCAGGCCAATTGAGCACAGTAATACCATGGTCAGTAAACCATTTACCAGTGGTTTTGGCACTGTGAGGAGGTGCCAGGTTGTGCTGAAAAATGAAATCTTCATCTCCATAAAGCTTTTCAGCAGATGGAAGCATGAACCCACTTTTGAACCAGAAACAGAGGCAGAAGCGCCTGACCTGGGCTACAGAGAAGCAGCACTGGACTGTTGCTCAGTGGTCCAAAGTACTTTTTTTCGGATGAAAGCAACTTTTGCATGTCATTCGCAAATCAAGGTGCCAAAGTCTGGAGGAAGACTGGGGAGAGGGAAATGCCAAAATGCCTGAAGTCCAGTGTCAAGTACCCACAATCAGGGATGGTCTGGGGTGCCATGTCAGCTGCTGGTGTTGGTCCACTGTGTTTTATCAAGGGCAGGGTCAATGCAGCTACCTATGAGGAGATTTTGGAGCACTTCATGCTTCCATCTGCTGAAAAGCTTTATGGAGATGAAGATTTCATTTTTCAGCACGACCTGGCACCTGCTCACAGTGCCAAAACCACTGGTAAATGGTTTACTGACCATGGTATTACTGTGTTCAATTGGCCTGCCAATTCTCCTGACCTGAACCCCATAGAGAATCTGTGGGATATTGTGAAGAGAAAGTTGAGAGACGCAAGACCCAACACTCTGGATGAGCTTAAGGCCGCTATGGAAGCATCCTGGGCCTCCATAACACCTGAGCAGTACCACAGGCTGATTGCCTCCATGCCACGCCGCATTGAAGCAGTCATTTCTGCAAAAGGATTCCCGACCAAGTATTGAGTGCATAACTGAACATAATTATTTGAAGGTTGACTTTTTTTTTGTTTTAAAAGCACTTTTCTTTTATTGGTCGGATGAAATATGCTAATTTTTTGAGATAGGAATTTTGGGTTTTCATGAGCTGTATGCCAAAATCATCAATATTAAAACAATAAAAGGCTTGAACTACTTCAGTTGTGTGTATTTGAATATAAAATATATGAAAGTCTAATGTTTATCAGTACATTACAGAAAATAATGAACTTTATCACAATTTGCTAATTTTTTGAGAAGATCCTGTATATATATATATATATAGTGTGTGTTTGCATCCGGTACATTATATTGGATAGAACAGACTCACATTTATATTTGTAAGTAGCACTTCCTTATTCCTCCTAAAGCTGAAAGCATTGTGCCCCCCTCTTCCGCCTGGTTCCCTCCCCTGCCCCTCCCTCCCCTGCGGTCTGCCTGCCTGGATCAAATTACTTTTCTTCACAAACTGTAGTACAGAGAAAATACAGGAAAACTGCTGCAGCCTGTCTTATCTTATGTCTGTCTGCTATAATTCTTATTTCAGATGTCTGTCTCCCTAGATTAGATCACATGGACATGAAGGGTGGAGTTTTGAAATCAATCCCCCCTTCCTTTGCACCTATGGCTTGTAAAGAAGAAAAAATGCCCCACGCCCAGTTTCACACTGGGGGCGGGGATTTCAAGACTGTATGTGGAATACGTACCCTGGGGATGAGAACATCACACTTTATCATGTGTGAGTTTATATATTTCTTGGCAACTTAATAGGTTTAGAGCAAACTGTAATTTTTAATTTAGGTACTCGTTAGGGCCCGTTTCCACTAGCGCCGCACGCGTCAGCGAGACGCGTGGTGGCACTGAGCGGGTGTGCGGGATCGCGGGCGAATCCCAGAAGCCGTGCTATGCACGGCTATGGGATTCACAGCCTCCATAGCGAATTCTGCGGCCAGTACCGGCCGAATCGCTAGCGAAAGCGATTCGGCCGGCGGCGCCATTATCCCCTATGGCAGAGTTTCCCTGTGCGATTCCTGTGTGGAAACTCTGCGGATCCGGAGCGGTTTCCGCTCCAGTGGAAATGGGCCCTTAAGGACCACGGGCTTAAAACCCACTAGTGACCAGGCCATTATTTGCTAATTAGGCCACTCGCTGCAGGGCCATACAATTCAGCATCACAAGTGATCTCCACTCCCCCCCCCCCTTTTTTTCTCTCCACCAACAGAGCTTTCTGTTGGTGGTGTCTGATCCATGCTGATGTGTTTATTTATTTATTTTTTATTTGGGTTTTTTTAATAATAAATTCTTATATTTTTTTTAAATTTATTTTATAATTACCTCGCTCTCCCTCTCCCTGCTAGCTAATGACAGCTATCGGCTGTCATAGGCATCAGCCTATGACAGCGGATTGCCTATGTGCCTCTGGAGGGGACAGCCGAGTAACACAGCTGTTCCCAGTACAGCGCTGCATTAGATTGCAGCGCTATACAGTGTTAATAGATGTCTATTTCAACGTCTAACCGTCTCCGAACAGCGATCGCTTGCAAAACACGCCCTAGGACTTTTTCTGCTGATCGGCGTTAGGTGGTCCAGTTGGCGTGGAGCGGTCTTTTAGTTAAAAGCGAAGTTCTTAAGGTAACAATATATGTTGTCTCTTTCATATTCTATCACTTTGTTTTCATTTTACAAGTCTTTTATTTTGGTACAGAATATGCAAAAATGTAATTGCCTTTGGTTCAGTTTTTGACTAAAAAGAATACGCAAGACATGGGCCTCAACCCTAAAACTTTCTAAACTCTATTCTACTACTTATCTACTACTTAAAATGTTACCACATATGTCTCCTGTAGTTTTGCTAAAACTTGATCATAATTTTGAAAATGACTTTTTTATGTTGGAGTGAGTTTGTCCCTACTTATTTTTTATGTGATGTGTGTCCAAGCTTTAAAGGACCTCTGTCGCAAAAAGGGAGTGTCTTTATAAAGAATAAAGGCTATGCTGAGAATCCCCTATGGAGATGGACTAGCCCAAAATCTGTCGGCAATGTCAGATTTCTACTACTTACTGTAAATGGCAGAAACATAGGAGAGAAGTAATTTATGGCTCATTTTACTGTGGAAGAAACATACTTTTATTTGTATGTGTTTTAAATTTTAGGATTTTTGCAACAGTTCCTCTTTAAGACCCACCAAAATGTATTCTACAACTCTTTCTTAAAATGATAGCACATGTGCCCCATTTAGCAACAAACTGGTGGTGCACCCTCCACAAATACACTGGACATTTATAAGCGTCCAGTTGTCATTAAGTGGTTAAACAACTTAAAAGCATTACAAAATGAGAGGTAGTGGTGGACTTACCCCTCCAGAAACTATGCCATCAGTGACAGTTTAGCAATCAAAAAAGTTTATAATCAAAAAACGATACTCAATATTTCTATGTTGGGATGTCCACTGGGGGCAGGTGTCCTGGATGCAGAGGGAGAGACTCAGCTGGCCGTGCATACCTCTGACCATGTGGACAGCCACCAGAAGGTGCCGTCTGGTCCTGAAGAGCGGCAGATGGAGGGGGAAGGAAGAGCAGGAGACCCAGCAGTTACTGCACTGCCCTGTGATCTACACCAAGATTGGGGTTTTCTCCCGACAGTGGATCTGAAGGATCCTGAAAGGGATTCCCACTTCAGCATCTGACTCTGTATGGGGCTATAAAGGAGCTAAAGTGCACAGGAGGCAGTGACCTCCTATCATGTGACGGCTCAGTTATGGGGAAGTGACCGGCCCCAGCGCAGAAAACAGCAGGCCCACCTTTTCCTGAAGCCTTGTGCCAGGGCAGTGGGCACTGGCTAAGCTCATCTGCCTAGCACCAGTGCCGGATTTGTACTTTCCAGTGCCCAATGCCCACTGCCACCAACTGCCCCGAACCCCACCCGCACCCCCCCTGATAGACCTGCAGAAGCAGGAAAATCGGGCACATATGAGAAGTGGACAAATCGGCCATTGACTCTAATGTTAAATATCGGCTATTGGGCGCTAAACTGGATGAATCGGGCACCCTTTACGCTGTTTCTCCTCCGTAGAAGCGAATATTGCGCAAAACGGCTGTAAGGCAATCAGTGCCCTGCACCCACCGTGACCGCCTACTTGCACAGATTGGTATGTGCACTACCTTCACTTAACTCAGCGATGTACTTTATGCATGACGTGTTTGTGATGCCGCACCATGTTTAAACAAACCAAAAGTCCATGCAGCAGTGCCAACCTTTCTTCTATTCCGTGGTCCTGCTAAACTGTTTCGCACCTATTGTTGTTTATCATTTTACAATACTAAAATTGAAAATATCTTTATAAAATTTGTTTTCACAATTATCGTTTTAACTTTTCAATATTTTGATATTGTACTTTTTTAAAATACATTTTACATTTGTTTTTAGAATTATTACGTTAATTATCATTTTTACATGTAATTTTACTTTTTAATCATTTTTACATTCTTTTTGAGATTTTTAATTTCGAAGGGTCTTAGGGTTAGGCACCACCAGGGGGATCTTAGGGTTAGGCACTACTGGGGGGGGTCTTATGGTTAGGCACCACCGGGAAGCGTCTTAGGGTTAGGTACTACCAGGGGGATCTTAGGTTTAAGCACCAGCGGGGGGGGGGAAGGTCTTAGGGTTAGGGACTGCCAGGGGAGTCTTAGGGCTTGATTCACAAAAGCGTGATAACTCAGTTATCACGCTGAAAAACTCAGTTATCACGCCTAAAAGCTTTGCACGTGCAAACTAGAGTGCTAAGTAATTTTCACCCTAGTTTGCACGTGCAAAGCTTTTAGGCGTGATAACTCAGTTATCACCCTTTTGTGAATCAAGCCCTAAAGGTGGCCACTAATGGTCCAATTTCTAGCGAAAAATCGTTCGAGCGATCAGAAATTCTGATTGGACGAAAAATCGTTCACTACACCATCAACTAATCAATCATTGCTTCCTATCTATCACGACCAACAAGAAAATCCAAATTTTGGTTCGACGAAAATTAAATCGGACGATTGTTTTTATAATCGTTCATTATCAATTGTGCCCATAAACTGAGATTATTTACAACCAATCCGATCAGAATTTCTGATCGCTCGAACGATTTTTCGCTAGAAATTAGACCGTTAGTGGCCAGCTTTAGGGTTAGGCACCACCAGGGGGATCTTAGGGTTAGGCACCACCAAGGGGGATCTAAGGGTTAGGAATAGGTAGAGGGAGGGTTCTGTGTGACAGTAGAGTTAGTTAAAATTTGTCTTATCCCTACTAAACCTATTTTTTTCAGTCATCTAAATTAGTAACGCTAAAATATTTTATGGAAATGTGTTACTGTATATTGAACTAAAAAAATCAGCCACTAAAATTTTTCTGAAACAAAAAGATATGATTAAGATTACAACTGTTTTGTACTATTTATACTTTACATGTATTTTTATGATAACATGTAGAAAAGAGAGAAATCGAGAGCCCAATATGGTGTAGTATGTTAGAGATACGAAGGGAAATGAATAAGTGAGATGGTTATACTCACAAACATGGGTTACCGCTCAGGCAACCACTGTATAGGCAGGTGAGGAGATTAGACCTGTCCTCACTCAGGATTAAGAAGTCACTCTCTGTAGATCAGAAAAAATGGGGTAGGGTCACCCCTCCACCTGGGGTGGACTCAAGTGTACTGGTAGGTGATCAGAGGCGCCAGCAGAATAAAATTAATATAAAATTGTTAAAAATTGCCAGGAGGGAAAGTGGTGGACTTCCCCTCAATAATTAGACACCAAGGTCTGTCATCAAATCAAACAAATACATTTATTCAATAGTACCCCAAAATCTGCAACGCGTTTCGTGGGAACAGACCCACTTCTTCAGGCAATAAAACAGGGACAACAAACACAGCAATCAATTGCCTGAAGAAGTGGGTCTGTTCCCACGAAACGCGTTGCAGATTTTGGGGTACTATTGAATAAATGTATTTGTTTGATTTGATGACAGACCTTGGTGTCTAATTATTGAGGGGAAGTCCACCACTTTCCCTCCTGGCAATTTTTAACAATTTGATATTCATTTTATTCTGCTGGCGCCTCTGATCACCTACCAGTATATTTTATGATAACATGTTATTGATAGTTTATGCTAAATGTCAGACATAAACATGATTTAATATAAACTACTAGTAGACCTAAGCCGTTTAAAAACGGGCTTTAGGTCTGTGTTCCTGGGCGCGCGCGCCACCCGCCACGCCCGCTCACCCGCCGCACATCCGCCACCTGCTCACACGCCGCCCGCTCGACTCCCTGGCCCCGTCCCCGGCCTCCTGTCTCTGGGTCCGTGCTGCGCACATGCGCAGTGGGCAAAAGCACGGACAATGCTACACAGAGACAGGAGGCACGGACACAGGGGTTTTATTATCCAGGATGGGCTGGTGCACACCAAGCGGGTTTTGGAGCGTTTCCAGATCTGCTTGCGGATATGGAAACGCTAGGGTAATGTATTTCGATGGGGTGGTTCACACCAGAGCGGGAGGCATTTTGCAGAAACACATACTCCCCGGCTGAAGCATTTTTTGGATTTCGGAAGCATTTCTGCCTCCAATGTTAAGTATAGGAAAAACTCAAACCGCTCTGAAAAACGTTAGATCAGAGAGGTTTTCCAGGCGTTTTTGTTACAGAAGCTGTTCAGTAACAGCTTTACTGTAACAATATATGAAATCTGCTACAGAAAAACTGCTACACAAATCCGCAAAACGCTAGCTTAAACGCTTCATAATTAGAAAAAGCGTTTTAAAAACAGCTAGCGTTTTGCAGATCTGCTAGCAGTTTTTGGTGTGTACCAGCCCTTAGTGTCTGGAATAATAATTGATAAAATGAATTTTAAACAGTGATAATTTAAAACAAAATATATTTGTAAACCAATATTTTTATATCTAATATTGTAAAATATGGAATTCAGCTGTATCCTGCGCCCTTTTTTCATATCGCATCTATTTCATGCATGCCTGTTCTGCCCTCAGGCATCTGTTCCAATTTTCTATCAGGTTTTCTCCAGTTCTCTTGGTGCAGATTTTGATAACTGCCCTACTTTTTCTGTTGACATACATTAACCCATTCGCGTTCCGTCATTTTCACTAGAGAAATGTTCACCTCCCATTCATTTGCCTATAACTTTATCACTATTTATCACAATGAACTGATCTATATCTTGTTTTTTCCGCCACCAATTAGGCTTTCTTTGGGGGGTACATTTTGCTAAGAGCCACTTTACTGTAAATGCATTTTAACAGGAAGAATAAGAAAAAAAACGGAAAAAATCATTATTTCTCAGTTTTCAGCCATTATAGTTTTAAAATAATACATGCCTCCATAATTAAAAGTCACGTATTGTATTTGCCCATATGTCCTGGTTATTACACCGTTAAAATTATGTCCCTATCACAATGTATGGCGACAATATTTTATTCGGAAATAAAGGTGCATTTTTTCCGTTTTGCATCTATCACTATTTACAAGTTTAAAATTAAAAAAATATATAGAAATATATCATCTTTACATTGATATTTAAAAAGTTTAGACCCTTAGGTAAATATTTACATGTTTTTTTTTATTGTAATGGTTTTTTTTTTTATATTAAACATTTTAATTGGGTAGTTTTGGGAGGGTGGGGTGTAAACAATAGGTTTAACATGTAAATGTGTGTTGATTTTAATTTTTTTTTTCTTTCGGTTGTAGTATTACTTTTTGGCCACAAGATGGCGGCCATGAGTTTGTTTACATGACGTCACTCTAAGCGTAACACACGCTTAGAGTGACGCATGGGGGAGGTAACGGCCAGAAAAGGCGAAGCTTCCGAGAGAAGCTGTCGCTTTTTCAGCGGGGGAGAGGAATCAGTGATCGGGCACCATAGCCCGATTCACTGATTGCCTGGCTAACGAACCGCGGGCCGGGAACGCGCGGTAGCGCGCATGGTTCCTGGACGTAGTTTCTACGTCCAGGAAATAGGTTAATTTATATTTTTTTATTCCTGTAAATGTCATTTCTAATGTATCAATCATTTGCAACTGTCTCTATTTTCCTGCAGATAAAAAAAGTGTTTACAGAACGAAAGGAAAAGATCGAGGAAACAGTGAAAGTGCAACAGTGCTTTCATAATGTGGTACGAAAACAATATGTATATTTAAGAAAGAAAAAATGTCTGTGTCCATGTGATAATGTATCTGGTAGGGGTAGGTAGCAGGGTAATATGACTCTCTGGGGTGAGCATAAAACTTAAAAACAGCGCTCTTTGCACAGCAGATTCATGTTTTTTCTTCACATTATTTACTAACAAAATCAAAAGAAAAAAATGACGACACTCAGGCTACTAACTTGTTTTAAGCTTGAATTTTGCATGATCGTAATTTTGCATAAAATTTGCAATTATGCAATTTTTGTTTTTCCTACCTATGCAATTATTATGCAAAATCATAATGCAACATTTCTGGGAAATGTGTACATTTTGTGCATAACCATAATTAAATTACATAATGTTGCAATTATGCATAATTACATATACATGCAACATTTGATTCTGTGGGACCAAGTAATTTCTTTTTCAAAAAGACCTTGTAGTTTTTGAAAAAACATTTTTTTTATATGTATACAACAAGTAAATGGACATTTTATACCTAGGTATTTTAAATTTTTATTTTATGATAGTGGTCCCTTTACCTTCCTGGCGGTAACCCCGAGCTAAGCTCGGGCTAGCCGCCGGAAGCTCAATGCAGAGTATAGAGCGCAGCGGGCACTTTTACTCACCTCCCGGGGGATCCAGATGTTGATAGCCGTTCTCCTTCCTGTCCTCCGAGGCTCTGAATCACTCTGGGGAGATCGATGTCAGTGATCTCACTACAGAGTAACAGCGCCCCCTGGAGAACTGAGGGAAAAATGCAGCGCTGGAGCCCACGGAGGTCAGTGAGTGCAGGGGCTGCTGCAAGCATTCTTGTGGCATGATTTTTTCCTGATTTTAGATCTGAAATGTGCTGAAAAGACCCTACAATCTTGAAATAATCATACCGCCAGGGAGGTTAAATTACCCTTGGCGTGAAGCACAGCCATCTTACCATCTTTCTTAGCCATTAGTGAAAAGGAGTATCCACACCGATAAGTGACCCATAGTTTTTCATAATTCCTCCAGAAGTAGTTTAACAGCCTATTTCATGAGACAGGTCCGGGTAGATATAGGTCTGAGCTCCAAACCACCACTCTCTTCACAGAAAGTGGTCATTTAGTAAATGAACCTCACCGAAGACATAATGCATACCACTAAAGGAGAAACAATATAAATATTTTTTGATAAATGCTGGCAATAGTCTCCACATAACTTATGACTCCAGTAAAGAAAAAGTTCTATGCATTCTAGTACAGTAGCAGTAAAAAGTATGGGTACCCTTTGGAATTATATCGATTTCTGCACAAATTGGTCATACTGTGATCTGATCTTCATCTAAGTCAGTCACAACAATAGACAATCACAGTCTGCTTAAACTAATACCACACAAATAATAAAATATTTCCATGTTTTTAATCACAGTACAAGTGGAAAAAAAATGTAAACCCCTAGACCAGGAGTCAGGAATCTTTTTGGCTGAGAGCCTTAAATGCCACATATTTTAAAATGTATTTCCCTGAGAGCCAAACAATATGTTTCAAACTGGGACAGTGCGCATGCACAGCAAAGGGCTCACGTCCCTGTTTCCATGGTGATGTGTATACAGTTGATCCGTTGGGCAGCGGAAGTGTCTTATACATCTTCAGCTTTTCTTGGGTTTCATTAACATCATGTGAGAGAACGCGGAAAGGCCGCCGCGTGTACTGATAGCAAGGCGGCAGATTCCGCTTTCAACCCGGCAGTTTGCACGCGGAGGCGTGCGTCTGGTAACATGACAGAGCGCGGAAAAACCGCCGCATGCACTGACAGCATGGCGGCTGGTTCCGTGTCCAGCACAGCGGTTAACGCTCAGCAGCGTGCGTCTGGTGTGGCTGAGTCTGTTAGTTCACACAGGCTTAGGAATACGCGCGCGCGCGCTGAGAGGCAGAACTTTTATGACAGGCGAGGGGGGATCAGCTGACCCAGCCGATCAGCTGACCCTGGAGTCAGTGACTATTGGTTGATCTCGTAGGGGTGGCGCCAGAGAGCACTACTCCATATATAGTCACTGCTGGCCAGTCACAAGTTGTCTGCCGTTGCGAACACTACGTGGAAGCACTCAGACCTTAGTCAGATCCTACAGTGTGTTTGAACCAGGAGGACCTGGGAATTCACACTGAGCCAGATTACCTGTTACTATTGTGTTGTATCTCAGACTAGTTCCAGGGTGTAGAGACCATGGACCTCACACCCAGACTAGGGAACCTGTGTTATCATCTGTTATATCTCAGACTAGAGATGTAGCGAACGGTTCGCCGGAGAACATTTCCAGGCGAACTTTGGGGGTTCGCGTTCGCCTGCACCAGGCGAACTTTTTCGGAAGTTCGATTCGCCCCATAGACTTTAATGGCCGCCGACTTTAACGGTTAATAGCAAAGTCCCCTTACATAGTAGAAACACCAAAATTGTTGGGAATGTTAAGTGGAATAGTGGGAACAAGAGGAAAATTTTATTTTCAAAAAGACCTTATACTTTTTGAGAAAATCAATTTTAAAGTTTCAAAGTAAAATGAGCCGATTCATAAAAAAAAGAACCGATTCATTAAAAAGAACCGGATGATTCAAGAACTGTTAGTATAGCAGAGAATGCGTCCTGAGCAGGACGTGAAGCTGCCGGCTCGCTGCTGTCTCTCCCCACCTGCCTGCACCTGTCACCCTCACCTAGCCTGGCACCCAGTGCACCCATGGGTGCCAGGCTAGGTGAGAGTGACAGGTGAGGAGGTGGGGAGAGACAGCAGGAGCCGGCAGCTATGCGTCCAAAAGGAGGCATTCTCTGCTATGTGGGAGGCGTCGGAGATCTTCAATCAACTTAATTGAAGATCACAACATAAGAGGATACAGTTCGTTGGATCGTTTACCGTGGATATTGGCGTGGGAAAACTTTTTTAAAGGTACAGGTAAGTATTTATGGTTAATTTAGAATAGTAAAATACTTTTCTCGTGGTTGTGTTTTTATTTCATTTAACCCTTTGTGGAAATGGGTAAGGGGTACTTTGTACCTCTATACTCATTTCTCCTGGGAGGGGGGTGGGCATCTGGGTTCCCCTTCTTAAAGGGGACTCCCAGATGCCACCATGAACCCCCCACCAGGGAGTCGTCGCCCCCACCTCCTCCTGGGGCACCGGAGGTGGGGAAGAGCCCCTTGTCCATGGATTGGACAAGGGCTCCGGGGGGGGGGGGGGAGGGGAAGGCTTGGCTGCCCCTCCCCCCCGGAGCCCCCCCATACCATGGACCATGCGGGCTGGTATAGCTCAGGGTGCGAAGCCCCAGTCGGCCGGGGCTCCGCATTCTGGCTATCCCAGCCTGCATGGGGACAAGGGGTTACAGAGGCTCGGGAGGGGGGACCCCACGTCATTTTTTTTTCATTTATTTCCCACACTCAGTGCACAAAAATAATAATAAAAAAAAAATATATATATATATATATACATATATATATATATATATATATATATATATATACTAGCTGATTGCCCGGCGTTGCCCGGGTATGTATTTGGTTGGTGTTGTCTCCGCATACTTTTTCTAACCCTAACACACAATTACTTAATGACCAAGTTTGTGAGCTTTGCTGTCTTTGGTATCAATAATTTGCATTGAAATGAAAAAATCAGATTGGCTGTTTGTGGCTCCACACCCTTTTCTGAATTTGAGCCCCAGTCACCCAATAACCAACTGTACCAAGTTTGAGGCCTGTGCCATTAACAGTTCAACAATGGTAGCAATTAAATATTCCCCTTGAAAAGCAATAGGTGGAGCCTAATTTTGTAGGCTCCACCCACTTTTCTGAATATTAATCCCAGTCACCCAGTGACCAACTGTGCAAAGTTTAAAAACCCTGCCATTAACAATGTAAGAATGGTTGCAGTTTACATTTTCCCAGTGAAATTTGTATTTGTCTCCACCCACTGATGACCCGGCGTTGCCCGGGTATGTATTTGACTGGTGTGGGCTCCGCCCACTTTCTAACCCTACCGCACAAACACTCAATGACTAAGTTTGTGAGATTTGGGGTCCTTGGCATCAATAATTTGTATATTCCCATAGAAATTAAACAAATCCGATAGGCCATTTGTGGCTCCGCCCCTCTCCAGCATTTGAACCCCAGTCACCCAATGACCAACTGTAGCAGGTTTGAGACATCTGCTATTAACAGTGTAAAAATGGCAGCAATTTAAATATTCCACTTGAAAATCAACAGGTGAATTTTGATTGGCTATTATAGGCTCCACCCACTTCCCTGAATATTAATCTCAGTCACTCAGTGACCATCTGGGCAAAGTTTGTGAACCCTGCCATAAACAGTGTAAGAAGGGCTGCAGTTTACACTTTCCCAGTGAAATTTGTTTTTGGCTCCGCCCGCTTTTTGTAACCTGGACACAAAGTCACTACTCAATGACCAAGTTTGTGAGCTCTGGGGTCCTTGGCATCAATAATTTGTATTTTCCCATGAAATGAAACAAATCTGATTCACCATTTGTGGCTCTGTCCCCTTTTCTGAATTTGAACCCCACTGACCAAATGACCAACTGTACCAGGTTTGAGGCTTGTGCCATAAGTGCAAGAATGGCAGCAATTTTAATATTCTCCTTGAAAAGTGACATGTGATTTTTGATTGCCATTTTTAGGCTCCTCCCACCTTTCTGAATATTAATCCCAGTCACCCAGTAACCAGCTATGCTAAGTTTAAGAACCCTGCCATTAACAGTGAAGAAGGTCTGCAGTTTACAATTTCCCAGAAAAATCTGTTTTTAACTCCACCCACTTTTTGTAACCTTGACACACAGTCACTACTCAATGACCAAGTTTGTGAGCTTTTGGTTTCGTGGCATCAAAATTGTGCTAATGGAAGCAGTTTATCCAGCAAAGAAATCTGGCTGTTTTTGGCTCCACACCTTTACTGAATTTGAAAATTTTTGTATTTTACCATTGAAATTAAACAAATCTAATTGGCTGTTTTGGGCCTGATCCCTTCAGAATTTAAACCCCAGTCTCCCAGTGACTGGCTGTAGCAGATTTTAGGCCTCTGCCATTAAGAGTGCATGAATGGCAGCAATGTAAATATTCCCCTTGAAAATCAAAAGGTGAATTTTGATTGGCTGCTGTAGGCTCCACCCACTTTTCTGAATATTAGTCCCAGTCACCCAGTGGCCAACTGTGTCACGTTTGAGAACCCTGCCAATAACAGAATGGCTGAAATCAATCTAACAAATCTGATTGGCTGTTTGTGGCTCCACCCCTTTAGTGAATTTGGACCCTAGTCACTCAATGACTGACTGTATCAGGTTTGAGGCCTCTGCCACTAACAGTGTGAGAATGGTAGCAATGGGAATATTCCCTTGAAAATCAATAGGTACATTTTGATTGGCTGTTGTAGGCTCCACCCACATTTCTGAATATTCATCCCAGTCACCCAGTGGCCAATTGTGTAAAGTTTGGGAACCCTGCCATGTTAAAAATGTAGTTGTTGGCACCGCCCACTTTTTCTAACCTTGACATACAGTCACTCAGTTATCAAGTTTATCGGCTTTGGGGTCCTTGGTATCAATACTTTGTATATTCCCATTGAAAAATAAACAAATCTGGCTGTTTGTGGCTCCGCCCCCTTTTGGAATTTGGACCCCAGTCACCCAGCGACCAACTGTACCAGGTTTGAGGAATCTGCTTTTCACAGTATAAGAGAATGGTAACAGATGAAATATTCCCTTTGAAAATCAAAAGGTGAATTTTTATTGGCTGTTGTAGGCTCCACCCACCTTCCAAAATCTTAATCTCAGTCACCCAGTGACCAACTGTGCAAAGTTTGAGAACCCTGCCATAAACGGTGTAAAAATGGCTGCAGTTTATATTTTCCCAATAAAAGTTTTTTTGGCTCCGCCCACTTTTTGTAACCTTGACACACAGTCACTCAATGACCAAGTTTGTGAGCTTTCAGGTTCCTGGCATAAAAAATATGTGAATGGAAGCAGTTTATTCACCAAGGAAATCTGATTGGCTGTATGTGGCCCCCAGTCACCCAATGACTGACTGTAGCAAGTTTGAAGCCTCTGCCATTAAAAGTGTAAGAATAGTAGCAGTTTAAATATTCCCCTTGAAAATCAATAGGTGAATTTTGATTGGCTGTTGTAGGCTCCACCCATTTTCTTGAATCGTAATCATATTCACCCAGTGACCAAGTATACCAAGTTTGAGAACCCTGCGATTAACAGTCTAAGAATGGCTGCAGTTTACATTTTCCCATTTAAATAAATGGCTGAAATTTGATTGGCAGTTTTATGCTCCGCCCACTTTTCCTGGATTTGTAACCTCGGTCACCAAGTGACCAACTGTGCCAAGTGTAGGGACTCTGGCTTGATTACTGGCACAATGGCAGCCTTTTACATTTTTTCCATTGACTTGAATGGGTGAAATCTGATTTGCTGTTTGTAGCTCCACCCAGGTGTGCAAAGGGGCCGCGAGACCCCCAGAACATATCATCCCAGGTAGTAAGGGATCTGTGTACCAAGTTTCGTTCAAATCGGTCAAGCCGTTTTCCCGTGATCGCGACACATACATACACACACACACACACACATACATACATACATACATACACACATCCGATTTTATATATATAGATATATATACACATATATATATATATATATATATATATATATATATATATATTTTTTTTTTTTTTTTTTTATTTATTTATTTTTTTTTTTTTAAAGGACTTACGAGGCCACAAGTATGAAAAAAGTTAAATACCATTTCATAATCCAGATCCATGGAGGACGCCATCTGCGCCCCCCGTTCATTCCGCCATGGCACCCGCAGTAATACTGGCCCCGGTCGGGTCCCGACCCTCCAAACGGGTCGGGTTCTCATTCCCCCCTCAATATGGTCGCCACAGATTGCTGCGGCTGCGCAGCCCGCAAAGATGCGATTGCGGCTGCGCAGCTCTAGGTCCTCCTCCCGATGCGTCCGATGTATGCACGCATATTGATGACGCGGCAGGAGGAGGCCCTAGAGCTGCGCAGGTGCAATCGCGTCTGTTCGGACTGCGCAGCCGTGGCAATCTGTGGCGGCCATATTGAGGAGGGAATGAGAACCCGACCTGTTCGGAGGGGTCGGGAGTCGGGACCCGACCGGGGCCGGTATTACTGCGGGAGCCATGGGGGAATGAACGGGAGGGCGCGGATGGCGTCCTCCATGGATCTGGATTATGAAAAGGTATTTAACTTTTTTCACATTTGTGGCCTCGGAAGTCCTTTAAATATTGTTTCCTGCTATCTTTTTAACATATCCTGCAAATTTGGTGTTGCTAGGATGTAAGGGGCCTTTGCTATTAACTGCTAAAGTCAGCGGGTGATGATAACCAACCAGAATTATAGGGGTGCAAAAGTGCTGAATTCTGCCATAGGCTTCCATTAGGCTCCCTATTTCACTTTCAAAAATCTCAAATCTTTTCAAAGGGCACTTGCTCAGCAGTGGCAAATTTTCTAGCATTGTAGGAACTGTTAGGGGGATCATAACTGGTGAGTTACGGGCCCCTAGGCCGAAGAGGTCATAGCCTAGGGTCACAAAAACCTGTTTATTTGGGCAATTTCAATGGTGGCGAGTCTGACGTACATAAATCGCAGCCATGGCCGTTAGCAACGTCTGAATTTCACGAAATGTCTCATGCAGGTAGAAGACATATTGTTAGACTTGGATTCCAAAGATGGGGTCCCTACATCTCTGCAAACCAGAGTTACAGGGGTCCAAAATTAGTAAAATCCCCCATTGGCTTTCATTGGCTCCCTATTTCACTTTCCAAAATCTCACACCTTTTCAAAGGGCAATTGCTCAGCAGTGGCAAATTTTCTAGCATTGTAGGAACTGTTAGGGGGATCATAACTGGTGAGTTACGGGCCCCTAGGCCGAAGAGGTCATAGCCTAGGGTCACAAAAACCTGTTTATTTGGGCAATTTCAATGGTGGCGAGTCTGACATACATAAATCGCAGCAATGGCCGTTAGCAACGTCTGAATCTCACGAAATGTCTCATGCAGGTAGAAGACATATTGGTAGACTTGGGCTCCAAAGATGGGTTCCATACATCTCTGCAAACCAGAGTTACAGGGGTCCAAAATTGGTAAAATCCCCCATAGGCTTTCATTGGCTCCCTATTTCACTTTCCAAAATCTCACATCTTTTCAAAGGGCAATTGCTCAGCAGTGGCAAATTTTCTAGCTTTGTAGGGACCCTTAGGGGGAACATGACTGGTGAGTTTCGGGCCCCTAGGTCGAAGAGGTCATAGCCTAGGGTCACAAAAACCTGTTTATTTGGGCAATTTCAATGGTGGCGAGTCTGACGTACATAAATCGCAGCCATGGCCGTTAGCAACGTCTGAATCTCACGAAATGTCTCATGCAGGTAGAAGACATATTGTTAGACTTGGGCTCCAAAGATGGGTTCCATACATCTCTGCAAACCAGAGTTACAGGGGTCCAAAATTGGTAAAATCCCCCATAGGCTTTCATTGGGCCTCCTATTTACAGTTCCAAAATCTCACATCTTTTCAAAGGGCAATTGCTCAGCAGTGGCAAATTTTCTAGCATTGTAGGAACTGTTAGGGGGATCATAACTGGTGAGTTTCGGGCCCCTAGGCCGAAGAGGTCATAGCCTAGGGTCACAAAAACCTGTTTATTTGGGCAATTTCAATGGTGGCGAGTCTGACGTACATAAATCGCAGCCATGGCCATTAGCAACGTCTGAATCTCACGAAATGTCTCATGCAGGTAGAAGACATATTGTTAGACTTGGACTCCAAAGATGGGTTCCATACATCTCTGCAAACCAGAGTTACAGGGGTCCAAAATTGATAAAATCCCCCATAGGCTTTCATTGGCTCCCTATTTCACTTTCCAAAATCTCACATCTTTTCAAAGGGCAATTGCTCAGCAGTGGCAAATTTTCTAGCATTGTAGGGACCCTTAGGGGGAACATGACTGGTGAGTTTCGGGCCCCTAGGCCGAAGAGGTCATAGCCTAGGGTCACAAAAACCTGTTTATTTGGGCAATTTCAATGGTGGCGAGTCTGACGTACATAAATCGCAGCCATGGCCTTTAGCAACGTCTGAATCTCACAAAATGTCTCATGCAGGTAGAAGACATATTGTTAGACTTGGGCTCCAAAAATGGGTTCCATATATCTCTGCAAACCAGAGTTACAGGGGTCCAAAAATTGGTAAAATCCCCCATAGGCTTTCATTGGGCCTCCTATTTACAGTTCCAAAATCTCACATCTTTTCAAAGGACAATTGCTCAGCAGTGGCAAATTTTCTAGCATTGTAGGAACTGTTAGGGGGATCATAACTGGTGAGTTTCGGGGCCCTAGGCCGAAGAGGTCATAGCCTAGGGTCACAAAAACCTGTTTATTTGGGCAATTTCAATGGTGGCGAGTCTGACGTACATAAATCGCAGCCATGGCCGTTAGCAACGTCTAAATCTCACGAAATGTCTCATGTAGGTAGAAGACATAGTGTTAGACTTGGACTCCAAAGATGGGTTCCATACATCTCTGCAAACCAGAGTTACAGTGGTCCAAAATTGGTAAAATCCCCCATAGGCTTTCAATGGGCCTCCTATTTACAGTTCCAAAATCTCACATCTTTTCAAAGGGCAATTGCTCAGCAGTGGCAAATTTTCTAGCATTGTAGGAACTGTTAGGGGGATCATAACTGGTGAGTTTCGGGCCCCTAGGCCGAAGAGGTCATAGCCTAGGGTCACAAAAACCTGTTTATTTGGGCAATTTCAATGGTAGCGAGTCTGACGTACATAAATTGCAGCCATGGCCATTAGCAACGTCTGAATCTCACGAAATGTCTCATGCAGGTAGAAGACATATTGTTAGACTTGGACTCCAAAGATGGGTTCCATACATCTCTGCAAACCAGAGTTACAGGGGTCCAAAATTGATAAAATCCCCCATAGGCTTTCATTGGCTCCCTATTTCACTTTCCAAAATCTCACATCTTTTCAAAGGGCAATTGCTCAGCAGTGGCAAATTTTCTAGCATTGTAGGGACCCTTAGGGGGAACATGACTGGTGAGTTTCGGGCCCCTAGGCCGAAGAGGTCATAGCCTAGGGTCACAAAAACCTGTTTATTTGGGCAATTTCAATGGTGGCGAGTCTGACGTACATAAATCGCAGCCATGGCCGTTAGCAACGTCTGAATCTCACAAAATGTCTCATGCAGGTAGAAGACATATTGTTAGACTTGGGCTCCAAAGATGGGTTCCATATATCTCTGCAAACCAGAGTTACAGGGGTCCAAAAATTGGTAAAATCCCCCATAGGCTTTCATTGGGCCTCCTATTTACAGTTCCAAAATCTCACATCTTTTCAAAGGACAATTGCTCAGCAGTGGCAAATTTTCTAGCATTGTAGGAACTGTTAGGGGGATCATAACTGGTGAGTTTCGGGGCCCTAGGCCGAAGAGGTCATAGCCTAGGGTCACAAAAACCTGTTTATTTGGGCAATTTCAATGGTGGCAAGTCTGACGTACATAAATCGCAGCCATGGCCGTTAGCAACGTCTAAATCTCACGAAATGTCTCATGCAGGTAGAAGACATATTGTTAGACTTGGACTCCAAAGATGGGTTCCATACATCTCTGCAAACCAGAGTTACAGTGGTCCAAAATTGGTAAAATCCCCCATAGGCTTTCATTGGGCCTCCTATTTACAGTTCCAAAATCTCACATCTTTTCAAAGGGCAATTGCTCAGCAGTGGCAAATTTTCTAGCATTGTAGGGACCCTTAGGGGGAACATGACTGGTGAGTTTCGGGCCCCTAGGCCGAAGAGGTCATAGCCTAGGGTCACAAAAACCAGTTTATTTGGGCAATTTCAATGGTGGCGAGTCTGACGTACATAAATCGCAGCCATGGCCGTTAGCAACGTCTGAATCTCACAAAATGTCTCATGCAGGTAGAAGACATATTGTTAGACTTGGGCTCCAAAGATGGGTTCCATATATCTCTGCAAACCAGAGTTACAGGGGTCCAAAAATTGGTAAAATCCCCCATAGGCTTTCATTGGGCCTCCTATTTACAGTTCCAAAATCTCACATCTTTTCAAAGGACAATTGCTCAGCAGTGGCAAATTTTCTAGTATTGTAGGAACTGTTAGGGGGATCATAACTGGTGAGTTTCGGGGCCCTAGGCCGAAGAGGTCATAGCCTAGGGTCACAAAAACCTGTTTATTTGGGCAATTTCAATGGTGGCGAGTCTGACGTACATAAATCGCAGCCATGGCCGTTAGCAACGTCTAAATCTCACGAAATGTCTCATGCAGGTAGAAGACATATTGTTAGACTTGGACTCCAAAGATGGGTTCCATACATCTCTGCAAACCAGAGTTACAGTGGTCCAAAATTGGTAAAATCCCCCATAGGCTTTCAATGGGCCTCCTATTTACAGTTCCAAAATCTCACATCTTTTCAAAGGGCAATTGCTCAGCAGTGGCAAATTTTCTAGCATTGTAGGGACCCTTAGGGGGAACATGACTGGTGAGTTTTGGGCCCCTAGGCCGAAGAGGTCATAGCCTAGGGTCACAAAAACCTGTTTATTTGGGCAATTTCAATGGTAGTGATGCTGACGTACATAAATCGCAGCCATGGCCGTTAGCAACGTCTGAATTTCACGAAATGTCTCATGCAGGTAAAAGACATATTGTTAGACTTGGATTCCAAAGATGGGGTCCCTACATCTCTGCAAACCAGAGTTACAGGGGTGCAAAATTAGTAAAATCCCCCATAGGCTTTCATTGGCTCCCTATTTCACTTTCCAAAATCTCACACCTTTTCAAAGGGCAATTTCTCAGCAGTGGCAAATTTTCTAGCATTGTAGGAACTGTTAGGGGGATCATAACTGGTGAGTTTCGGGCCCCTAGGCCGAAGAGGTCATAGCCTAGGGTCACAAAAACCTGTTTATTTGGGCAATTTCAATGGTGGCGAGTCTGACGTACATAAATCACAGCCATGGCCGTTAGCAACGTCTGAATCTCACGAAATGTCTCATGCAGGTAGAAGACATATTGTTAGACTTGGGCTCCAAAGATGGGTTCCATACATCTCTGCAAACCAGAGTTACAGGGCTCCAAAATTGGTAAAATCCCCCATAGGCTTTCATTGGGCCTCCTATTTCACGTTCCAAAATCTCACACCATTTCAAAGGGCAATGGCTCAGCAGTGGCAAAACTCACCAGTCATGATCCCCCTAAGAGTCCCTACAATGCTAGAAAATTTGGTACTGCTGAGCCATTGCCCTTGAAAAAATGTGAGATTTTGGAAAGTGAAATAGGGAGCCAATGAAAGCCTATGGGGGATTTTACTACTTTTGCACCCCTGTAACTCTGGTTTGCAGAGATGTAGGGACCCCATCTTTGGAATCCAAGTCTAACAATATGTCTTCTACCTGCATGAGACATTTCGTGAAATTCAGACGTTGCTAACGGCCATGGCTGCGATTTATGTACGTCAGCATGACTACCATTGAAATTGCCCAAATAAACAGGTTTTTGTGACCCTAGGCTATGACCTCTTCGGTCTAGGGGCCCGAAACTCACCAGTTATGATCCCCCTAACAGTTCCTACAATGCTAGAAAATTTGCCACTGCTGAGAAATTGCCCTTTGAAAAGATGTGAGATTTTGGAACTGTAAATAGGAGGCCCAATGAAATCCTATGGGGGATTTTACCAATTTTGGACCCCTGTAACTCTGGTTTGCAGAGATGTATGGAACCCATCTTTGGAGCCCAAGTCTAACAATATGTCTTCTACCTGCATGAGACATTTTGTGAGATTCAGACGTTGCTAACGGCCATGGCTGCGATTTATGTACGTCAGACTCGCCACCATTGAAATTGCCCAAATAAACAGGTTTTTGTGACCCTAGGCTATGACCTCTTCGGCCTAGGGGCCCGAAACTCACCAGTCATGTTCCCCCTAAGGGTCCCTACAATGCTAGAAAATTTGCCACTGCTGAGCAATTGCCCTTTGAAAAGATGTGAGATTTTGGAAAGTGAAATAGGGAGCCAATGAAAGCCTATGGGGGATTTTACCAATTTTGGACCCCTGTAACTCTGGTTTGCAGAGATGTATGGAACCCATCTTTGGAGTCCAAGTCTAACAATATGTCTTCTACCTGCATGAGACATTTCGTGAGATTCAGACATTGCTAACGGCCATGGCTGCGATTTATGTACGTCAGACTCGCCACCATTGAAATTGCCCAAATAAACATGTTTTTGTGACCCTAGGCTATGACCTCTTCGGCCTAGGGGCCCGAAACTCACCAGTTATGATCCCCCTAACAGTTCCTACAATGCTAGAAAATTTGCCACTGCTGAGCAATTGCCCTTTGAAAAGATGTGAGATTTTGGAACTGTAAATAGGAGGCCCAATGAAATCCTATGGGGGATTTTACCAATTTTGGACCCCTGTAACTCTGGTTTGCAGAGATGTATGGAACCCATCTTTGGAGTCCAAGTCTAACAATATGTCTTCTACTTGCATGAGACATTTCGTGAGATTCAGACGTTGCTAACGGCCATGGCTGCGATTTATGTACGTCAGACTTGCCACCATTGAAATTGCCCAAATAAACAGGTTTTTGTGACCCTAGGCTATGACCTCTTCGGACTAGGGGCCCGAAACTCACCAGTTATGATCCCCCTAACAGTTCCTACAATGCTAGAAAATTTGCCACTGCTGAGCAATTGCCCTTTGAAAAGATGTGAGATTTTGGAAAGTGAAATAGGGAGCCTAATGGAAGCCTTAGCAGAATTCAGCACTTTTGCACCCCTATAATTCTGGTTGGTTATCATCACCCACCGACTTTAGCAGTTAATAGCAAAGGCCCCTTACATCCTAGCAACACCAAATTTGCAGGATATGTTAAAAAGGTAGCAGGAAACAATATTTAACAGACTTCCTAGGCCACAAATGTGAAAAAAGTTTAATACCTTTTCATATTCCAGATCCATGGAGGATGCCATCCGCGCCCTCCTGTTCATTCCCCCATGGCTCCCGCAGTAATACCGGCCCCGGTCGGGTCACGACCCCCAACCCCTCCGAACAGGTCGGGTTCTCATTCCCTCCTCAATATGGCCGCCACAGATTGCCGCGGCTGCGCAGTCCGCACAGACGCGATTGCACCTGCGCAGCTCTAGGGCCTCCTCCTGCCGCGTCATCAATATGCGTGCATACATCGGACGCATCGGGAGGAGGACCTAGAGCTGCGCAGCCGCAATCGCATCTATGCGGACTGCGCAGCAGCGGCAATCTGTGGCGGCCATATTGAGGGGGGAATGAGAACCCGACCCGTTTGGAGGGGTCGGGACCCGACCGGGGCCGGTATTACTGCGGGTGCCATGGCGGAATGAACGGGGGGGGGGCGCAGATGGCGTCCTCCATGGATCTGGATTATGAAATGGTATTTAACTTTTTCCATACTTGTGGCCTCGTAAGTCCTTTAAAAAAATATATATTTATATATATATATATATATATGTGTATATGTATATATATATATATATATGTGTATATGTATATATATAGATATATATATATATTTTTTTTTTATTTTATTATTTTTATGTGCTGAGTGTGGGAAATCTGAAAAAAAAAATGACGTGGGGTCCCCCCTCCTGAGCCTCTGTAACCCCTTGTCCCCCATGCAGGCTGGGATAGCCAGAATGCGGAGCCCTGGCCGACTGGGGCTTCGCACCCTGAGCTATACCAGCCCACATGGTCCATGGTATGGGGGGCTCCGGGGGGGGGGGGCGGCTAAGCCTTCCCCTCCCCCCCCCCGGAGCCCTTGTCCAATCCATGGGCAAGGGGCTCTTCCCCACCTCCGGTGCCCCAGGAGGAGGTGGGGGCGACGACTCCCTGGGGGGGGGTTCATGGTGGCATCTGGGAGTCCCCTTTAAGAAGGGGACCCCAGATGCCCACCCCCTCCCAGGAGAAATGAGTATTCCACAAAGGGTTAAATGAAATAAAAACACAACCACGAAAAAAGTCCTTTAATTTTCTTAATTAACCAGAAATACTTACCTGTACCTTTAAAAAAAAATTCCTACGCCAATATCCACGGTAATTGATCCAACAAACTGTATCCTCTTATGTTGCGATCTTCTATTAAGTTGATTGAAGATCTCCGAAGCCCCCCACCCACATAGCAGAGAATGCGTCCTTTCGGATGCATAGCTGCTAGCTCCCGCTGTCTCTCCCCACCTGCCTGCCTGCACCTGTCAACCCCCACCTAGGCTGGCACTCAGTGCACCCATGGGTGCGCTGGGTGCCAGCCTAGGTGGGGGTTGACAGGTGCAGGCAGGTGGGGAGAGACAGCAGCGGGAGCCAGCAGCTTCACGTCCTTCCAAGGACGCATTCTCTACTATACTAACAGCTCATGAATGAGCCGGATCTTTTTAATGAATCGGTTCTTTTTTTATGAATCGACTCTTTTTTTTTACTTTAAAATCGATTTTCTCAAAAACTATAAGGTCTTTTTGAAAAAAAATGTTTTTTTCCTCTTGTTCCCACTGTTCTTCTTAACATTCCCAGTAATTTTGGTGTTGCTAGCTTTTAAAGGGGCTTTGCAATTAACCATTAACCACTTAAAGACAACTGGACGAATATATTTGTCCAGTGTATTTGTGGAGAGTGCACCTCTAGTTTGTTACTAAATGAGGCACATGTGGTATCATTTTAACAGGGACAAGTTGTAGAATTAATTTTGGTGTGTCTAAAAGCTGTGACCCACCTCACATGAAAAATAGGTAGGGACAAACTCAATCAAACATAAAAAGTAATTTTCAGAATTATAATCAAACTTGGGAAAGTTTTAGCAATGCTACAAGAGACATATGTGGTATCATTTTAACCGTGATGGGTAATAGAATACAGTTTAAAGAGTTTTAGGGTTGAGGCCCATGTCTTGTGTATTCTTTTTAGTCACAAACTGAATCAAAAGAAATTAAAGTTCGCATATTCTGTACCAAAAGAAAAGACTTGTAAAATGAAAACAAAGTGACAGAATATAAAAGAAAAAAAATATATTGTTACTTTAGGAACCTGGCTTTTTAAATATGTATGCCATGAGGGTATATTACTATTATTTTTGAAAATAAGGTCTTGTAATCATCCATAGTGTACAATGAGAAAGCAAAAAACAAAAAACAGAAAAAAGACACCTTTATTTCCAAATACAATATTGTCACCATACATTGTGCTAGGAACATATTCTAAATGTTGCAATAACCAGGATGGATGAGCAAATAAAATTAGTGGTTTTAACTTATAGTCAGCACTGTTTAATGTAAAGCTATAATGGATGTAATTGGAGAAATCGTTTGTTTTTTCTATTTTTTCCCTTATTTTCCCTTTAAAATGCATAGAAAATAAGGTGATTACTAAACAAAATTACCACACACTGAAAGCCTAATTTGTCCTGAAAAAAACAATGTATAGATCATTTAGGTGTGATAAGTAGTAATAAAGTTATTGGCCAATGAATGGAAGCAGCGCCTGTATGTGAAAATTGCTCTCGGGCTGAAGTGGTTAAAGTCGGCGGGGGTATATTTTCCCACGGTCAGAAGGAGAATTTACATTGAAACTTTAAAATTGATTTTCTCAAAAACTATAAGGTCTTTTTGAAAACAATTTTTTCCTCTTATTCCCACTGTTCTTCTTAACATTTTCTGCAAGTTTGGGGTTCTAGCTTTTAAAGCGGCTTTGCTATTAACTGCTAAAGTCGGCGGGCGCTTAATTTTCCCACGGTCAGAAGGAGTTACTTTAAAATTGATTTTCTCAAAAACTATAAGGTATTTTTGAATTTTTTTCCCCCCTCTTGTAGTCACTGAAAGATCTCAGGTGTTAGACACCTTGAAACATCTTTTCCATCACTTTTGTGGCCAGCATAATTTTTTCTAGTTTTCAAAGTTCGCCTCCCCATTGAAGTCTATTGCGGTTCGCGAACTTTTCCGCGAACTGAACCTTCCGCGGAAGTTCGCGAACCCGGTTCGCGAACTGAAAATCGGAGGTTCGCGACATCTCTATCTCAGACTAGTTCCAGGGTGTAGAGACCACGGACCTCACACCCAGACTAGGGAACCTGTGTTATCATCTGTATATGCATTAGACTAGTTCCAGGGTGTAGAGACCACGGACCTCACACCCAAGACTAGGCATTGTTTGATATCTGTTATGACCTATTGCTTTTCTGACTACTCCTCTGATCTCTGAATTGGTACCTCGCACATCTGATACTCTGTTGCCAAACCCTGCTTGCCTAGGATACCGAATCAGCCTTCTGTCTTTGTACCTTATCTGTCCGTGTGTTGCCAACCTGGCTTGCCCGACCTCGAGAGCTATCTCTCCTATTAAGAGATAGTCTCCAGATCTGTCAGTGACATTCACCTTTGGGTGTCACTCACATTTAGGTCCTTCCTTGTTCCAGCCTGACTCCGCCCCTTGGGGAGTCCCAGGCGATTGGAAGGTCTCTGTTCTCCCTAGAGCAGTATTCCCATACTGCCTTCAATCATCCGTGCTACTGGTATATCACTCAAAGTACTACTGTCACACCAAACCCTCATATTACCATAGGTGTCCAGAGGTTAGCAGTATATCTGTATTATTGTATTATTGGTGATTCTGCAGATCATTGATAATCAGGTGTATATCTGTATTCTTGGTGATACTGCAGATCACCAATAATCAGATTCTCTCTGCGTGCTGACACCGATCGTTACACATCAGCAATTTCACCGAGAGCCAGACAGGAGAAATACCGACTTATACAATTAGCTAGCTGACTTGGGGGTTGATTCACCTTGTAGGACAAGATCCCTGCACTTTGGCCCAATAGGCTGCTGTCAAGTGAAAGGCAGCCTATTGGGCCAATAAAAGTGGGGGGATCTCGTCCCACAAAGTCACTGGACCTGACAGAGTCCAGAGTGGGACAATTGGAGCAGCTATTCGTTTTGGGGGAGTGTGAAGTTAGTAGTACATTCTACAGCAGTAGCGGGCCTACCTTGAAAATTTTACTAGCGCTGCTTGAGCCAGATGCAGCCATCAAAAGATCCACATCTGGCTTCCGAGCCATAGGTTCTTTACCCCTGTCCTAGACTAAAGACATCTCCAAGAGCTAATTGGAGTGAGGTATCAGCCAGCTGGAGTCCAGTAAATGGGATGAGATTGGAGGTGTTGGTTACAGCTTACCTGCCCTATAAAAAACACACACCAGTTTTGTTTGCTTTTCCCCAGAAGCATTGCCTGATGTGAATGATGCCTCGTACAAAAGAGCTCTCAGAAGACCTACAATTAAGAATTGTTGACTTGCCGAACAACACAGCACACAAGTGATCTCCCCTCCCCCCCCCTTTTCTCCCCACCAACAGAACTCTCTGTTGGTGAGGTCTGATCGCTCCCCGTGTGTTTAATTTTTTTATGTACTTTTTTTTAACATTTTTTAACATTTTTTGCCATAGACCCTCCCTCCCCCCGCCAGCAAATCACTGTGATCAGCTGTCATAGGCTGATCACCATCAAGTCTCCCAGTACACGGCTGTCCCCAGTACAGCGCTGCTGCTGATCGCAGCGCTGTACTATGTAATTAGACTGCAGTTTCGCTGTCTAACAGTCTCCCGAGCAGCGATCGGAGACTGAAGTCGGAGCTCCACTCCGCCTACCAACAGGAGATGCAGGCGCAGCCTGCGCACGATCTCCTGCAAACTACCACCCCAGGACTTTACGCTGATCAGCGTTAGGCGGTCCTGGGGCTGCCGACGTAGCCACGCCCATCAGCGTGACGTGGTCGGCAAGCAGTTAAACAGAAGAAAATACACTTTCTGGAGTGGCCCAGTCAGAGTCCTGACCTCAACCCAATTGAGATGCAATGGCATGGCCTCAAGAAAGTGATTTACACCAGACATTCCAAGAATATTGCAGAACTGAAACTGTTCTGTAAAGAGGAATGGTCAAAAATTACTCCTGACTGTTGTGCATGTCTGACCTGTAACTACAGGAAACATTTGGTTGAAGTTATTGCTGCCAGGGTTGCTCGAATGTACCAAAATTCGATTTGAGTACATTCGAATTCTGGTTCAAGTAAAATTCGAATTCGGATGCAATCTCCAAATTCGAATTCGGTTCGGATTTCATTAATGAAATTCTGCACAAAATTCGTCTTCGGAAATTCGGCTATATTTTCAAAAATCTCTCTGTCTCTCTCTGTCTCTCTCTGTCTCTCTCATATCATCCATCATCTTGCAGGGAATTGCAGTTTTTCAAAACAGCTTACATACCATGGCTGGGATTTGAACCCAGGTCTCAGTGTGTAGTAGGTATCTGTCATACCCCCTAGACCACCAACCACACTACATGCTAAAGCTGGCCTAGCATGTACCATTATGATCAATCCAATAGAAAAAGTAGCATGCTTAAGGTTTTTTACTTTTTCAAAAGCCAGCTTACATACCTTGGGCAGGAATTGAACCCAGGTCTCAGTGTGTAGTAGGTATCTGAGGTATCTAGCTTACCCCCTAGACCACCAACCACACTACATGCTGAAGCCAGCCGCCTAGCATGTACCATTATGATCAATCCAAGAGAAAAATGAGCTCTCTCTAAGGATTTTTAGCCAGGCATGGCCTTGCCTTTTGTGTTCAACAATTGTCTGAAGAGAACCCCAGATAGTCAGGTAGATGCATCTCTCTCTCTCTCTCTCTCTTTCTCTAGTAGGGATGGTCACCGCTTTCCGCTGAATTGTATTTTCTGGAATTTTTAGGCGGAAATTGGTCATTCCGTTTCATTTGGTCGGAACGGAATTGCGTTTTCAATCTGGCGGAATTCCAAAAATGCCTGTGAAAATCTGCCGGTATCCGTTGATGGTTTTAAGCTGAAAATTCAGTTCAATGGCATCAAGTCCTAGAGAGAGAGAGAGAGAGAGAGAGACAGAGCTCATTTTTCTCTTGGATTGATCATAATGGTACATGCTAGGCTGGCTTTAGCATGTAGTGTGGTTGGTGGTCTAGGGGGTAAGTCAGATACCTACTACACACTGAGACCTGGGTTCAAATCCTGGCCAAGGTATGTAAGCTGGCTTTAGAAAAAGTAAAAAGCCTTAAGCATGCTACTTTTTCTATTGGATTGATCATAATGGTACATGCTAGGCTGGCTTTAGAATGTAGTGTGGTTGGTGGTCTAGGGGGTAAGTCAGCTACCTACTACACACTGAGACCTGGATTCAAATCCTGGCCAAGGTATGTAAGCTGGCTTTTGAAAAAGTAAAAAATCTTAAGCTTGCTACTTTGTCTATTGGATTGATCATAATGGTACATGCTAGGCTGTCTTTAGCATGTAGTGTGGTTGGGGGTCTAGGGGGTAAGTCAGATACCTACTACGCACTGAGACCTGGGATCAAATCCCGGCCAAGGTATGTACGCTGGTTTTTTTAAAAAGTAAAAAACCTTAAAGAGAGTCTGAAGCGAGAATAAATCTCGCTTCAGACCTCATATATAGCAGGGGCATGTGTGCCCCTGCTAAAACGCCGCTATTCTGCGGCTTAACGGGGGTCCCTTCACCCCCAGATCCCCTCCGTAAAGCGGGGGAGCGCTTCCGGATTGGGGCAGGGCTAACCGCCGCAGCCCTGCCCCATGCGCGTCTGTCAGACGCGTACCTCCGCCTCTCCCCCGCCCCTCTCAGTCTTCCTTCACTGAGAGGGGCGGGGGAGAGGCAGCGATGCGCGTCTGATAGATGCGCTGTGAGGCAAGGGCTGCGGCCGTTAGCCCTGCCTCTAGGAGGAGCAAAATCTACGACCAAGTTGGTCGTAGATTTTGCTGGGGTGGGTTAGGGGGGTCAGGGACCCCCGTTTAGCCGCGGGATAGCGGCGTTTTAGCAGGGGCACACATGCCCCTGCTATATATGAGAGCTGAAGTCTTGCTTCAGTGTCTCTTTAAGCTTGCTACTTTTTCTATTGGATTGATTATAATGGTACATGCTAGGCTGGCTTTAGCATGTAGTGTGGTTGGTGGTCTAGGGGGTAAGACAGATACCTACTACACACTGAGACCTGGGTTCAAATCCCAGCCATGGTATGTACACTGTTTTGAAAAACTGCAATTCCCTGCAATATGATGGATGATACAAGAGGATGGAGAGGAGGAGGAGAGAGAGACTTTTTTTGAAAATATAGCCGAATTTTCTAATACGAATTTCGAATTCGCATGAAAATTCGCATACCAAAGCCGCAGGCGATTTCCTTTTTAAATACATTAGCGGCGATTCTCATGCATTCCACTCGCAGGCAAATTCTGCGGCTCTTTTGTGCGTTTTTTCACCGCTGAAAAAAACGCACCTCAACAACGCTACAGTGGAAACAGGCCCATCCACTTGCATTACATGTGCGAATCCGCATGCGTTGGACGCATGCGGATTCGCGATAGTGGAAACGAGCCCTCAGACAACTTTAAATCCAAGAGTTAACATACCTTTTCCACCTGCACTGTGAATGTTTACATGGTGTGTTCAATAAAAACATGGAAACATTTAATTATTTGTGTTGTATTCATTTAAGCAGACCCTGATTGTCTATTTTTGTGACTTGGATAAAGATCAGATCACATTTTATGACCAATTTGTGCATAAATCCATATAATTCAAAAGGGTTCACATACTTGTTACAGTTACTGTAAATGTTAGTGATTGACATCAATGTGTGGTTTATAGATGTGTAGGTTATTTGATAAATGTCCTGCTAACTGTCCTTTATAATTTTCACAGATAACTGACACATGTCCGAAATTGAACTTTACATCAGCTGATCCCAGAAAGGTGATAGGAAATACTTATGATAACTATGAATGGTCTTATGAGTTTGAGAAATCCATGGCAGACCCCGCACAGAAGGAAGAAATGTCTAGCAAACTAAAACACTTTGAAGCTGAAGGAGCTGAGCGATGCCTAGAGAACCCTTCTGAAACCTGTGTATTGGGAAAATTTAAAACAGGAGTTGTTTTTGTAATGAATTCGGTTAAAAAGTTTGCAAAAAATGTTGTGAAAAGTGTCATCAAAATTGGTACTTTGATTTGGAATAATATTTCCTTTATTGTTGCAGTAGCAGTAGGGGCAGCAGTAGGAACAGTATTGGGAGGACCAGCAGGAGCAGCAGTTGGAGTGGCATTGGCAGGAATGGCAGTGACTAAAGTTACACAAAAACCGCAAGGGTCATCAGCAATGGGAGGAGCAGTAACAGGTGCAGTAGTGGGAGCAGCAGCGGGAGGACCAATAGGAGCAGCAGCAGGGGCAGCAGTGGGAGCACTACTGGGAATATGGGTTGATGATTAAAGGTCACAGTAAGAAAATTGTTTGTGGAATCTAATTCATCTTATCTGCATCTGAGTATAGTACAGGCATGGGCAAACTTGGCCCTCCAGCTGTTAAGGAACTACAAGTCCCACAATGCATTTGCCTTTATGAGTCATGACTGTGGCTGTCAGACTTCTGCAATGCATTGTGGGATTTGAAGTTCCTTAACAGCTGGAGGGCCAAGTTTGCCCATGCCTGGTATAGTATCAAACTTTATTAAATTGTTTTGATTATATTGACTTTCACAGTGCATATTTGTTAGCATGCTATGTTTATTTTTGAGAGCAGGCAATAGCTTGTGAGAGCTACTTGTACAAAATGCTGTTTTCTTGTTTGAGTTTTACTTGCACTGGGAAGGAAGAAAAGAACGGTGTTTGGTTAGTTGTTGAATGGATGGAGTTGTTATAAGCGAACACAGCCAGTAGTGGTAATGATGACCATTTATCCTAAGAGAAGGAAGAAAAGCAACAAAGATATTGCTCAAGAGATTAGTTTGTCTGCTTAGTTTGGCCATTAGTTTGTGGATGATGTGCAGAAGACATGCAGAGGCGAATACTGAAGACTGAACATGAAGACTTCCAGGATTTAGACATGAACTGCACTCCATGATCAAAAATATTGTTGTGAGGGACTCCATGAATCTGGACTATTTCTTTAACATAAGTTTCAGCTGCTGATAGTAACATTTTCATTGGTATGAAATGAGCCATTTTTGTAAGTCTCTCAACCGCCTCAAAAATAGTATTACACTCTTCAGATAAAGGTAATTCAACAATAAAGTCCATTGTTATCATACTCCTTGGTCTCTGTGGAACTTGAGGAGGGTGCAGCAAACCCCAGGTCTTAGTTGTAGATCCTTTACTATGAGCACAAGTACAACAGGATAACATAGACCATAAGATGATCCAGAATACAGGTGTGAGGAAACGCGGAAAAGCCGCCGCATGTGCCAAGAGCTAGGCGGCTGACTCCGCGTCCTACGCGGCGGTTTGCACGCGTCTGGCTGTGTGGTGGAACGCGGAAAAGCCGCCGCATGTCCTGACAGCAAAGCGGCTGTTTGCGTGCAGCAGCATGTGCTTGGTGTGGCTGGGTCTGTTAGTGCACCTAGACAGATGGAGAGCTATGCACCCGCGGGCCTGAATGCAAGACCTTTATACCAGCAGGGGAAGTGTCAGCTGATCAGGAAGGTCAGCTGACTCCTGTAGGACTCATGATTGGCTGAATGGTTCGGGCGGGGCAGCAGAGTCCAGCAACTATATATTCTGCTGCTTAGTCAGTTGCTGGTGGCCTGTCGTTGCAATCACTACGTGGGAGCACGCAGACCCTTAGTCAGATCCGAAAGTGTGCCGGGACCAGCTGGAGCTGTAATCCTACACTTAGCTACATTCTGTTGATAGTCTAAAGTACTAGTTTGATTGTGATTATCTGTTATGACTTTCTGCCTGTCTGACTACACTGCCTCTGTCTTCTGATCCTGTACTTTGTTTGTCTGTGAGTTGCCGACTTGGCCTTCCCGACCCTGAGAACTATCTCTATCGCTAGGAGATAGTTCATGCTCTGTATGTGCTGGGCACCTGCTTCACAGGGCCAGCTCTGTATGTGCTGGGCACCTGTTCCATAGGGCCAGCTCTGTATCTGCTGGGCACCTGCTCACAGGGCCAGCACTGTATGTGCTGGGCACCTGCTCCACAGGACCAGCTCTGTATTTACTGGGCACCTGCTCCATAGGGCCAGCTCTGTATGTACTGGGCACCTGCTCCATAGGGCCAGCTCTGTATCTGCTGGGCACCTGCTCCCCAGGGCCAGCTCTGTATTTGCTGGGCACCTGCTCCCCAGGGCCAGCCCTGTATTTGCTGGGCACTTGCTCCTCAGGGCTAGCACTGTATGTGCTGGGCACCTGCTCCACAGGGCCAGCTCTGTATTTACTGGGCATCTGCTCCATAGGGCCAGCTCTGTATTTGCTGGGCACCTGCTCCCCAGGGCCAGCGCTGTATTTGCTGGGCACCTGCTCCACAGGGCCAGCTCTGTATTTACTGCCCCAGGGCCCATCCTGTATTCATTGGGAACCTGCTCCTCAGGTTCCCCAAGCTTGTTACTATTCTTCTGTGTTTTTGATCTTGTACCTTGTCATTCTGATACCGTGTCGCCGAACCTCGGCTCGCTCTTAGACTCTGCATCTGACTCCTGATTCTGTACCCCGATATTTCTGATACCCTGTTGCCGAACCTCGGCTCGCTCTTAGACTCTGCATCTGTCTCCTGATTCTGTACCACAATATTTCTGATACCCTGTTGCCGAACCCTGCTTGTTTATTAGTCTCCGCCTCTGCGTTCTGAATCTGTACTGTATTTGTCCGTGTGTTACGACCTGGCTTGCCTGACTTCGAGAACTGACCTTACTGTTAGAGGCAGTTCCCAGATCTGTTAGTGACACTCTCTCCTAGGTGTCACTCACGTTCTGTCCTTCCTGCGCTCCGCCTGACTCCTCCCCCGGGAGAGTCCAGGCCTTCGGAAGGAACCTGTATTGCTGCAGTACTTCATACTGTACGGCACTTGTTTCTGAGGCTTAGTCCTCAAGGTATTACTGTTGCAGCAAGCACTTACACTACTCAGGTGTTCAGAGGTTAGCGTTATATCGGATTATCGGTGATACTGCAGATCATCGATAATCGGGTATATTCTGCATTTTCGGTGATACTGCAGTTCACCGGCAATCAGACCCTCTCTCTGCTACACCGATCGTGACAGAACGACAGGCCCCAAAAAAACATGGTGACACTTGATGAACGGATCGATGTGTTAACCGCTACTCTTAGGGAGGTTAAGAAAACGGTTGATACATTGCAGACTCAGGTTAACCAACTGACTGAGTCAATTAAGTGTATTTTAACCACCCTAGCGTTCTGATTAAATCGCCAGGGTGGCTGCGGGAGGGTTTTTTTTAAATAAAAAAAAAACTATTTCATGCAGCCAACTGAAAGTTGGCTGCATGAAAGCCCACTAGAGGGCGCTCCGGAGGCGTTCTTCCGATCGCCTCCGGCGCCCATAATAAACAAGGAAGGCCGCAATGAGCGGCCTTCCTTGTTTTGCTTACATCGTCGCCATAGCGACGAGCGGAGTGACGTCATGGACGTCAGCCGACGTCCTGACGTCAGCCGCCTCCGATCCAGCCCTTAGCGCTGGCCGGAACTGTTTGTTCCGGCTACGCTGGGCTCGGGCGGCTGGGGGGACCCTCTTTCGCCGCTGCACGCGGCGGATCGCCGCGCTGCAGCGGCGATCAGGCAGCACACGCGGCTGGCAAAGTGCCGGCTGCGTGTGCTGCTTTTTATTTCATTCAAATCGGCCCAGCAGGGCCTGAGCGGCAGCCGCTGGCGGTGTTGGACGAGCTGAGCTCGTCCAGACCGCTCAGCTGGTTAAACTCTGTTGCACCAGTGTCACCCCCCTCTGTAATTCAATCTAGAGTACCCACACCAGGGAAATTTGTAGGGCACCACTCTAGGTTATCTGAATCAGAGAGGACGCGAAGACGCCTAGAGGGTCTTTGCTTCTATTGCGGACAACATGACCATTGGGTACGAGATTGCAGGAAAAAGTCAAGAAAATTTTTTTTGGGGATGGTGAGAGGCCCGAGTTCTAAGGAGTCTGCTGCGCCATCCCCGGGAAATACGGGTTCTGGTGCTAGTTCAGATCCCGGCCTCCAGAAACCATGTGTTGGTGTAACTAAACTTATGGTGGGAAATCTGTCGCTTAAATATCACCCCGATTTAGATACCTCCCGTCCGTCTGATAAATCTTTTCCATGTTCACAGTGTAAACAGGATTTTGTATATTATGCAGATCTCCTCAATCATAGAAAGTCCCACGTACATCCTGCACCACCTATTATTCCTGAGGAATTGCATTCTGGTGAGAACTCGTATAGGGGAAGTGCGACCTCACTGGGATCAGAGATTAGTTTTGAGGAACAACAGATAGAGAGCTACTATGCGGATAACATTTCCGAACTTTATGAGAGTGATGGCTCTATCTATAGTCATGAATCTGCTGTGCAAGGGTCAAGCTTGCTTATTGCAGCAAATCGAGTTCAGGAGTCTGAAACCGTACAGTCTTTAGCTCCATCATCTGACCAGATTCTAAGTAACAAGAAACCACATTCATGTTCTGAGCATAATTTAAATCTTGTCAACCATAGTAGGCCCCACTTTAAGGGATACATATATTCGTGTTCTGAGTGTGGGGACTCTTTTGTACCTGAGAGACAACCTGTGACTAATGGGAAATCTCACACAGGTGAGAAATTATACGTGTGTCCTGTATGTGAGGAGAAACTTCTCAGTCATGGGAAGTCTCACACCAATGAGAAAACGTATTCATGTTTTGAGTGTGGGGTCCCTTTTGTACCCGAACTACCGCCTGTAGCCCATGGGAGATCTCACACCGGTGAGAAGCAGTACTGGTGTTCTGTATGTGAGGAAGAACTTCTCAGTCATGGGAAGTCTCACATTGATGAGAAATCATATTCATGTTCTGAGTGTGGGGACTCTTTCGTACCTGAACTGCGACCTGTTGCTCATGGGAAATCTCACGCTGGTGAGAAGTTGTACTGGTGTTCTGTATGTGAGGAAGAACTTCTCAGTCATGGGAAGTCTCACACTGATGGGAAATTACATTAATGTTCTGAGTGTGGGAAATGTTTTAAACATAAACACAAATCTTGTCAATCGTAGAAACTCACACTGCGGGGGATAGCTTTATTCATCTCCTGAGTGTGTAAGATGTTTTGTAAATAACACTGAACTTCTCAGTCATTGGAAGTCTCACACCGATGAGAAGACGTATTCATGTTCTGAGTGTGGGAAATGTTTTGTGCCTGATGCACTGATTGTCACTCATGAGAGATCTCGCACCTGTGAGAGGTTGTATTTATGTTCTGAATGCGAGAAATTTAGAGACTATCACATTTATACCTTGTTCCAAAATCCAGAATCTGACACAGGACGGTCCTCGACTTTGGTATCTGATCAGGTGAAGATGAGATGAGGACGCCGCTATCATTGTCTCCTGGGGCGTGTCCGGAGTCCATGCCTCAGAGGGGGGGGTACTGTGAGGAAACGCGGAAAAGCCGCCGCGTGTGCCAAGAGCTAGGCGGCTGACTCCGCGTCCTACGCGGCGGTTTGCACGCGTCTGGCTGTGTGGTGGAACGCGGAAAAGCCGCCGCATGTCCTGACAGCAAAGCGGCTGTTTGCGTGCAGCAGCATGTGCTTGGTGTGGCTGGGTCTGTTAGTGCACCTAGACAGATGGAGAGCTATGCACGCGCGGGCCTGAATGCAAGACCTTTATACCAGCAGGGGAAGTGTCAGCTGATCAGGAAGGTCAGCTGACTCCTGTAGGACTCATGATTGGCTGAATGGTTCGGGCGGGGCAGCAGAGTCCAGCAACTATATATTCTGCTGCTTAGTCAGTTGCTGGTGGCCTGTCGTTGCAATCACTACGTGGGAGCACGCAGACCCTTAGTCAGATCCGAAAGTGTGCCGGGACCAGCTGGAGCTGTAATCCTACACTTAGCTACATTCTGTTGATAGTCTAAAGTACTAGTTTGATTGTGATTATCTGTTATGACTTTCTGCCTGTCTGACTACACTGCCTCTGTCTTCTGATCCTGTACTTTGTTTGTCTGTGAGTTGCCGACTTGGCCTTCCCGACCCTGAGAACTATCTCTATCGCTAGGAGATAGTTCATGCTCTGTATGTGCTGGGCACCTGCTTCACAGGGCCAGCTCTGTATGTGCTGGGCACCTGTTCCATAGGGCCAGCTCTGTATCTGCTGGGCACCTGCTCACAGGGCCAGCACTGTATGTGCTGGGCACCTGCTCCACAGGACCAGCTCTGTATTTACTGGGCACCTGCTCCATAGGGCCAGCTCTGTATGTACTGGGCACCTGCTCCATAGGGCCAGCTCTGTATCTGCTGGGCACCTGCTCCCCAGGGCCAGCTCTGTATTTGCTGGGCACCTGCTCCCCAGGGCCAGCCCTGTATTTGCTGGGCACTTGCTCCTCAGGGCCAGCACTGTATGTGCTGGGCACCTGCTCCACAGGGCCAGCTCTGTATTTACTGGGCACCTGCTCCATAGGGCCAGCTCTGTATTTGCTGGGCACCTGCTCCCCAGGGCCAGCGCTGTATTTGCTGGGCACCTGCTCCACAGGGCCAGCTCTGTATTTACTGCCCCAGGGCCCATCCTGTATTCATTGGGAACCTGCTCCTCAGGTTCCCCAAGCTTGTTACTATTCTTCTGTGTTTTTGATCTTGTACCTTGTCATTCTGATACCCTGTCGCCGAACCTCGGCTCGTTCTTAGACTCTGCATCTGACTCCTGATTCTGTACCCCGATATTTCTGATACCCTGTTGCCGAACCTCGGCTCGCTCTTAGACTCTGCATCTGTCTCCTGATTCTGTACCACGATATTTCTGATACCCTGTTGCCGAACCCTGCTTGTTTATTAGTCTCCGCCTCTGCGTTCTGAATCTGTACTGTATTTGTCCGTGTGTTACGACCTGGCTTGCCTGACTTCGAGAACTGACCTTACTGTTAGAGGCAGTTCCCAGATCTGTTAGTGACACTCTCTCCTAGGTGTCACTCACGTTCTGTCCTTCCTGTGCTCCGCCTGACTCCTCCCCCGGGAGAGTCCAGGCCTTCGGAAGGAACCTGTATTGCTGCAGTACTTCATACTGTACAGCACTTGTTTCTGAGGCTTAGTCCTCAAGGTATTACTGTTGCACCAAGCACTTACACTACTCAGGTGTTCAGAGGTTAGCGTTATATCGGATTATCGGTGATACTGCAGATCATCGATAATCGGGTATATTCTGCATTTTCGGTGATACTGCAGTTCACCGGTAATCAGACCCTCTCTCTGCTACACCGATCGTGACAACAGGGAGTGCAGAATTATTAGGCAAGTTGTATTTTTGAGGAATAATTGTATTATTGAACAATAACCATGTTCTCAATGAATCCAAAAAACTTATTAATATCAAAGCTGAATATTTTTGAAAGTAGTTTTTAGTTTGTTTTAGTTTTAGCTATTTTAGGGGGATATCTGTGTGTGCAGGTGACTATTACTGTGCATAATTATTAGGCAACTTAACAAAAAACAAATATATACCCATTTCAATTATTTATTTTTACCAGTGAAACCAATATAACATCTAAACATTCACAAATATACATTCCTGACATTCAAAAACAAAACAAAAACAAATCAGTGACCAATATAGCCACCTTTCTTTGCAAGGGCACTCAAAAACCTGCCATCCATGGATTCTGTCAGTGTTTTGATCTGTTCACCATCAACATTGCGTGCAGAAGCAACCACAGCCTCCCAGACACTGTTCAGAGAGGTGTACTGTTTTCCCTCCTTGTAAATCTCACATTTTATGATGGACCACAGGTTCTCAATGGGGTTCAGATCAGGTGAACAAGGAGGCGATGTCATTAGTTTTTCTTTTTTTATACCCTTTCTTGCCAGCCACGCTGTGGAGTACTTGGACGCGTGTGATGGAGCATTGTCCTGCATGAAAATCATGTTTTTCTTGAAGGATGCAGACTTCTTCCAGTACCACTGCTTGAAGAAGGTGTCTTCCAGAAACTGGCAGTAGGACTGGGAGTTGAGCTTGACTCCATCCTCAACCCGAAAAGGCCCCACAAGCTCATTTTTGATGATACCAGCCCAAACCAGTACTCCACCTCCACCTTGCTGGCGTCCGAGTCAGGCTGGACCTCTGCCCTTTACCAATCCAGCCACGGGCCCATCCATCTGGCCCATCAAGACTCACTCTCACTTCATCAGTCCATAAAACCTTAGAAAAATCAGTCTTGAGATATTTCTTGGCCCAGTCTTGACATTTCAGCTTGTGTGTCTTGTTCAGTGGTGGTCGGCTTTCAGCCTTTCTTACCTTGGCCATGTCTCTGAGTATTGCACACCTTGTGCTTTTGGGCACTCCAGTGATGTTGCAGCTCTGAAATATGGCCAAACTGGTGGCAAGTGGCATCTTGGCAGCTGCACGCTTGACTTTTCTCAGTTTATGGGCAGTTATTTTGCGCCTTGGTTTTTCCACACGCCTCTTGCGACCCTGTTGACTACTTTGCATGAAACGCTTGATTGTTCGATGATCACGCTTCAGAAGCTTTGCAATTTTAAGAGTGCTGCATCCCTCTGCAAGATATCTCACTATTTTTGACTTTTCTGAGCCTGTCAAGTCCTTCTTTTGACCCATTTTGCCAAAGGAAAGTAAGTTGCCTAATAATTATGCACACCTGATATAGGGTGTTGATGTCATTAGACCACACCCCTTCTCATTACAGAGATGCACATCACCTAATATGCTTAATTGGTAGTAAGCTTTCGAGCCTATGCAGCTTGGAGTAAGACAACATGCATAAAGAGGATGATGGGGTCAAAGTACTAATTTGCCTAATAATTCTGCACTCCCTGTATAAGACGCACCTGGGTTTAGAGGACAAACATCAAGCAAAGAAAAAAAATACTACACCTGCTGCATCCATAGTGCAGGGACACCTTGTGGAGCTTACCCCCAAGCAGTAGAAATAATTCACTGTAGAGAAAAAAAGGAGTTATTTGCTGTAAGGACAGGGAAAATGTTAAAGGGCACTACAGCAAAAAACTGTAAAATTTTAAATATGTGCAAGCATATACAAATAAGAAGTAATTTTTTTCCAGAGTAAAATGAGCCATAAATTACTTTTCTCCTATGTTGCTGTCACTTACAGTAAGTAGTAGAAATCTGACAGAAGTAACAGGTTTTGGACTAGTCCATCTCTTCATAGGGGATTTTCAGCAAGGCTTTTATTGTTTATAAAGATATTCCCTACAATAGATTTAAACAACGATGCTAGCCAGCTTCCCTTATTCCTACACAGTTTTTGGCAGTTGGACAGAGCAACTGCCATTCACTTAGTGCTTTTGAAAATAAATACATCCCTGAGAATCCCCTATAAAGAGATGGACTAGTCCAAAACCTGTCACTTCTGTCAGATTTCTACTACCTACTGTAAGTGACAGCAACATAGGAGAAAAGTAATTTATGGCTCATTTTACTCTGGAAAAAAATTACTTCTTATTTGTATATGTTTGCACATATTTTAAATTTTACAGTTTTTCGCTGTAGCGCCCCTTTAATGTGCTGCAGAGACATGGGATGGGAAGGGGGAATGTGCTTCAGTGACAGAGAGTGTAATGTCCAGAACAAGCAAGAGAATGCGTTGTAAAGGGATGGTCGCTGCATTCCGCGGAATTATGAATTCCGCGATTCCGGCCGTAATTTGGTGATTCCGGTTCCGATGCAACGGAACGGAATTGCTATAGCCCTAAAACGGAATTTCCGCGGAACAATATGAAATTCCGCAGAATTTTACGGAATTCAAAATTTTTTCCCCCCGAACAGATTTCTGCCTAATAAGAAGAATTTCTACTCGATACTTATAAAGGAATAAAAAGCAGAAAACCGAGAGCCCAATATAGTGTAGTATGTATTGGAGAATGGGAGAGAAAATGTGAAACGTAAGTATTATACTTACAAACCTGGGTTACCTCCAAGGTAACCACTGTAGAAGCAGGTGGGGAGCACAAGCCTGTCCCCACTCAGGACTAAGACGTCACTCTCTGTAGATAGAAGAAAAAGGAGGGTGTAACACCCTTCCACCAAGGGTGAATATCTTGATATATAGAGAGATGTACAGAGGCGCCAGAAGGATAAAAATCACTAAAAACTGTAATAATCCGCTCAGCTGGCTGCACAGGCAGACAGCTGTTTGACCATTCCTCAAGTCTGTGGGCTGCAGGTCTCTGGAAGAGAGACCTGTCTTTGCTTTGCAGGTTTCAGACCTGTTCTGCTGCTGAGGAATTTGCATATATTCATTATGCAAATCGCCTACCTGCCTCCTTTGAAGGCTGGCAGTATAAAAGCCATGTTCTCCCACAATCCTTTGCTGGTCATGATGGTTTGTTAATACACTCCTGGAGGGTCAGCCTTGCTATTGTTGCTAAAGATTATCTTAGAGTAATTCCTGGGGACTGCACTAGGCAGCTTCTCTAGTGATAGTCAGGTTGCTTTATCTGTTCTGCCTGTGTTGCCTCTTTGCTTGATTGTCCTGTTGTCAGTGGTGGTCGATAGGAAATCGTTCTGTCTGTCTGGGGGTGCTAACCAGAGCAGCGGTTGCTACTGGTAGCCCCTTCTGTTCATCTGTCTTACTTGGATTGCACTAGCCTCTAGTGGTAGCGGCTGTGGATCCTTCTGATCTGCTTTCTTGGAGTATAGCTGGAGCAGCGGTTGCTACCGGCTATCTCAATGGCATCAAGTCCTAGAGAGAGAGAGTTCATTTTTCTCTTGGGTATATCACAATGGTACATGCTAGGCTGGCTTCAGCATGTAGCATTGTAGTGTGTTGCTGGTATAATGGTTAGGATAGCAGCCTACAGAGCACTAGACCTGGGTTCAATTCCTGACCAATGTATGTAAGCTGGCTTATGAAATCCTACAATTTCCTAAGCAAGCTCATTTTTCTCTTGGATATATCACAATGGTACATGCTAGGCTGGCTTCAGCATGTAGCATTGCAGTGTGTTGTGTTGGTGGTACAATGGTTAGGATAGCAGCCTACCGAGCACTAGACCTGGGTTCAATTCCTGGCCAATGTATGTAAGCTGGCTTGTGAAATCCTACAATTCCCTAAGCAAGCTCATTTTTCTCTTGGATATATCACAATGGTACATGCTAGGCTGGCTTCAGCATGTAGCACTGTAGTGTGTTGTATTGGTAGTATAATGGTTAGGATAGCAGCCTACTGAGCACTAGACCTGGGTTCAATTCCTGGGCCTAGCCAATGTATGTGAGTTGGTTTTTGACATCCTACAAATTCCTAAGCAAGCTCATGTTTCTCTTGGAAATATCATAATGGTACATGCTAGGCTGGCTTCAGCATGTAGTGTTGGTGGTGGTATAGTGGTGAAGAGAGCTACATACCAAGCATACTAAGCACTAGACCTGGGTTCAATTCCCGGCCAATGTATGTAAGCTGGCTTTTAAATCCTACAATTCCCTAAGCAAGCTCATTTTTCTCTTGGATATATCACAATGGTACATGCTAGGCTGGCTTCAGCATGTAGCATTGTAGTGTGTTGTGTTGGTGGTATAATGGTTAGGATAGAAGCCTACCGAGCACTAGACCTTGGTTCAATGCCTGGCCAATGTATGTGAGTTGGTTTTTTTATATCCTACAAATCCCTAAGCAAGGTCATTTTTCTCTTGGATATATCATAATGGTACATGCTAGGCTGGCTTCAGCGTGTAGTGTTGGTGGTGGAATAGTGGTGAAGAGAACTACCTACCAAGCATACCAAGCACTAGAACTGGGTTCAATTTCCGACCAAGGTATGTAAGCTGGCTTTTGAAATCCTACAATTCCCTGGAAGACGAGACACTCCTCCCTCCGGGAGGAGGGAGGAAGGAGAAAAAGGACTAAGGGAACAGTTAATAGGGTCTATGGGCTACCATATAGCATAAGCACGGTTCCATTTGTGATTATTTGAATTTCTCTGCCGGAATCCGGGATTTCTGCAGAATTGTGCAAAAATCCGGCGGAGTTTTCATAACGACGGAATTTAGCGCTGGCGGAATCCGCGCATTCCGGCGGAACGGAATTTGCTCTTTACGATCATCCCTTGCATTGTAGATGCTCTGATGAGAAATGTGTCGTGGAGGGTAAATACCATCAGACAGAGAGGAGCAACACGCTGCATAGAGAGGAGAAACAGTGACATAACCCCCAAAGCATGAGATCCCCTATGGCACAGATCCCTATAACACAGATCCCCTATGGTTAAATCCCCCATGGCAGAGATCCCCCGTGACAGAACTCTCCATGCTGCAGATCCCCCCCCATGCCGCAGATCCCCCCCATGCCGCAGATCCCCCCATGGCAGATCCCCCCATGCCACAGATCCCCATGCCACAGATCTCCCCATGCCACAGATCCCCCAATGCCACAGAGCCCCCCCCCCCCCCATGGCAGCAATACCCATTTTCAGAGTACAACAGAAGCCTTCTTACTTTTCCAGTCGGTGTGAGTCCTTTGTCTCCTCCTCCGTCTTCAGAAGGTGCAGTGTAGCACAATCAGACACTACGAGTCCCACAGTGCATAGTGATTGGCTGAAATGGGACTTCTAAGTCCTGCGCTTGAAGGTATCAGAGAAAATAGTAAGGGTTTTAAGGGGATCTGTGGCATTGGGGATCTGCCATGAAGGACTCTGCCACGGGATTGTGGGGAGGAGCATATAGGGTACATTCGCCCCGTAAGATGCAGTGACTTTTTCTCCCAACTTATGGTCCAAAAAATATAATAACTCTTTCAATCTTTTGACAATTTAGTCCACCAAAAAGACTTTTGTACAAGTACTGTAGTTCTTCGACTCCAAAATGAGGAATGACTAGGAATGAAATGTTATCAGAATGAAATAAGTCCATCTTTCTCCACCAATTCTTGCTGTTGGTTCTCAAATATTTCTATTTCTGTTGTTTCATTTGAGACATGAGTCCTGTTTGCGTTAATAAAAAGTTACTACTGCTAAATATGTCTGGTCTTTTCTGTTCCATCTCTTCTGAAAACATCCTAGACAATGCATCCACTTTAGTGTTTCTTGATCCTGGTCTGTAGGTAGTATGAAATGAAAATTGGGTAAAGAATGCCCATCTTGCCTGCCTAGGGTTCCATCTTTTTGCCGTTCTTAGATATTTCAGATTATAGTGGTCTGTAAATATCATAACTGGATGAACAGCAACTTCCAGGAGATATCTCCTTTATTCTAAAGATACTTTAATTGCCCATGCCCACATCATCATTTCTCATATGATGATAGTTTCCTAGCGAAAAATGCCACGGGATGTAGAAAAGATTTAGGTCCCTGTGTAACGATTGGTGTTAGCAAATACAGAGTTATGATTATTTGATGATCTGCAGAATCACCAATAATACAAATATAGCAACACAAAGATAATAACGTGACCTTAGTCACCACTTTATTGCACTAAGTGTAGTGATTGGTGCAAACAGTAATTTACTGATAAATTCTCAGCGGAAAGCTCACCAGCAGAGCTGGAGGTTCCAGATAGCTGCACAGAGAATACCTCACCAGTGACAAGGGCTCACTGGTGAGAGAGAGTGGTCAGACAGATCGAGTCGGCAACAGACGGGCAGATAAAGTACAAAATCGATAGGCAGAATCAGAGTTAAGTTCAGGCAAAAAGGTCGGCAACAGGATCAGAAAGGCAGAGGTACAGATTTGTTAAGCAAAGAGTAGTCAGGAGACGCAAGAGTCATACACAGATAATATCACAGTATTCAATTATAATTACAGCCATCAAAGGTCTGAGCGCTAACACGAAGTATTCGCAACAACAGACAAGGAACAACTGGCAGCGGGGCTCTATATATGCTGAGGATAACTCAGCAGAGCCGCCCAGAAGCCCAGCCAATCGGATGGCCCGCCGGAGTCAGCTGACCGTTGGATCAGCTGACTCCCCTTCTTGACGCATAAAGGTCCTGCCGCTGGGCGCACGCGTAGCCCGCATTCTGTGCGCGGCTGAAGGACCTGACAACTGTGCACCACATGTACGAGCAGCGGGGACTGCCGCTCTCCGCTGCGGCGGTGTCCCTGCCGCTCAATACAGTACCCCCCCTTGAGGAGTGGACTCCGGACACCCTTTACATGGTTTCTCAGGATGTAAGTCATGAAACTTCCGCCTCAATTCCTCAGCATGCAAACGATGGTTAGGCACCCATGACCTCTCCTCAGGCCCATACCCCTTCCAATGAACGAGATACTGAAGTGAATTCTGCACCCAACGGCTCTCTCCATCAATCACCACGGGAGGGGGGGGATGGGGGGGGGAGAGGAATCCACATGCACAGCGGGCTTCAACAATGACACATGGAAAGATTTCACACTTCTCATATTAGATGGAAGAGCAATAGTATATGTCACATCATTGATTTTCTTAGACACAGGGTATGGGCCTATTGTGAGGGATAGCGGACGTGCTGCCAGCATGCATGTGGCAGCGGGCTCCGCTTCCCAGACTCTCTCCGCCGGAGTGCCGCCGAGCGGGGCTGTGCGGTTGGCGGAGTCCGTATGCTCGGCGGACTCCGCCGCGCAGATGCCTTCTGTGGGGTCCCCTTCGCCGGCCCTTACCCTCCGCATAACACGCACGCGTGAGGAGGCAGGATCTTTATGCCTCGAGACGGGGAGTCAGCTGACCAGGCCAGTCAGCTGACTCCATCTCCTCTGGTTATATCAATGTACAGAGGCGCCAACAGAATAAAATGCAATAAACATGCAATAAAAAGTTTAAAATAATCAGGTGGTGGTGGTGGACCAACCGACCTAAAACCGACTCAATGCCGTTGATTTAATTCAAAAACGATTTATTCACATACTCCAAGATACACTGCAACGCGTTTCACGGGCAAGGTCCCGCTTCCTCAGGCATTAAACAACAGGAGTATCACACTACAAATGACAGAGATAAAAATAAAGACCTTATCAGAAAGCTGTGTGTGTATATTTGTACATATGGGAAATTACTGCCATAATATTATATGGGGGGATGTGGTATACAATTACTGCTCAGTGTGTGGGGTGGTACACATTATGGTGACTATGGATAGTTGGTATCCTAGTAAATAGCCAGAGTGTGGAAAAGATTGTTGAATAAGCAAAGGAGTAATACAGGGGAGTGGGGGGATGGAGGGAAAAGTATTGGGAATTGTCTCAGATTGGTAACCTGGCTGTGGATGATCAGGGAGGCCAAGGAAGTGTATAGTATAATATGAGCTGAGGGAGGAGAGGTGGAGTGGGGAAGAGAAAGTACACAGGGGTTTTTGGTTAGAACCAGAATGTATAAACATGTGGGGGGGTAGAGTATTTAAAAAAAAACGCATTCAAGTAAATGTCACTTACCAGCTGAAGGTCCAGATCAGGCTTGGCACCTCTGTGCTCGTGTGCCCGCTCTGGACCTTTAAATAGCCGGAAATAATGTGATCAGGCAGTTTACGGGGCTGTGGCTGGAGGGGGTGGGCGTGGTTGACAGCTAGGCTGATCTGCCAATAGGGCTGGCGAAGGGGTCGGGGCAGAGTAAGTGAAGTGGATGGACGCTGCTGAAGGGGGTGTGTCTGATGTAGGGGACGGAGCGGTGCACCGAATGCGTCGAGCCGCATGTACTCATTGCGCATGCGTAGGTTACGCTTGTTCTCATTGCGCATGCGTCAGTTACAAAAGATGCCACGTAGATAGTGAAGGGTACTGGGTGCGCAGTGCGCCTGCGTCTGAGTCTACTTTGGCCATATTGGGTGAGGAAAAATCAGTGTTGAGACATGGCTGGGGAATAACATAAATAAATTAAATAAAAGCAGATGGGTATAATATGTGTAAAAACGGGGGACAGGCAGAGTAGTTTCATAAGTTCTAAAGTTGAGGAGTTATAAATAGGGGATGAATGTATATTATAGTTAAACTTAGTACGCTGTTGTAGGGGGATGCTGCCACCTAGTGTTTCAAACAGGAAGCAGGGTATACATTTAAATACAAGATTGTCTGCATGTATCAGCTAATGGTCTTATCGTAGTCTGTTAGATTGTAAAACCAGAAGTATTATACACATAACATTGTACATTAACATTGATTAAATTATTAGCAGATGGAATAAAACTCAATGAGGTATAACAATAGTAATAATATAATAATAAATATCAATGCACCAGAGGTATTATACACATAACATTTGTACATTCACATTGATCAGATCATTAGCAGATAGAATAAAACACAATGAGGTATAGAAATAATAATAATATAATGGTAAATATCAATGTACATAAAAAATTAATATACGGTAACTTCCAATAAATAAAATATGGAATATGGATGACATAAATTCATGGTAAAATCATCTTAAAAGAGAAATATAAATAAACTAAAAACTGATAAAAAAGAGAGCACAAGATTAAAAAAATAATTCGGTAATAATTCGAGGAGTGGAGCTAGTAGATTTTCTCCAGCACTTCATTGAGGCCGTCTGGAGATAGCGTTTTGAGAATTTGTATCCAATACATTTCTCTTTTTTTGAGGGAGTCAAAAGAGTCTGAGTGGTGGTGTGGGGTGGATTCGACAAAGGTATTGCGAAACAGTGCGGGGTTGCTATTGTGGTGTGTGGAGAAATGGTGTGATACACTGTGTAGGGGATATTTTTTTATTATATTTCTTTTGTGTTGTCCCACTCTGCTTCTAGTAAGTTGGGTAGTTCTGCCCACATACTGTAGCTGGCACGGACATGAGATAACGTAAATTATGTATTTTGATCCGCAATTGATAGCGTTTTTGATATTATATGTTGTATTTGTGACAGAGGAAGAAACCGTTGGTGTAGTGAGGACGAATTGGCATGCTAGGCATCTCTGATGGTAACATGGGGCACTTCCTGGAGTTAAGGAGGTAGGGAGAGGTGTGGTGTTTGATGGTGGCTGGCGTAGTCTGCTAGGGGCCAACAGGCTGCGGAGGTTGGGAGCGCGTCTGTACGTAATGGCCGGTTTGGTTGGTAAGGTGGGTCGTAGGTGGGGGTCTTGGAGAAGGATCTCCCATCTTTTGTTGAAGATGCTATGGATAGATTGGTGTTGGTAGCTGTATTTTGTAATGAAACGGGGTACGTCTTGTGTTTTGGTGTCGGAAGGTAGTGTTGGTGGGTTAGTGGTTTTGGCTTTCCGGTGTGCATCCTGTAAGAGTTTTTTGGGGTATTTGCGGTCCTTGAATTTGGTTGTCAAGATTTTGGATTGGATATTGTATTGTTGGATATCAGTACAGTTGCGGTAGATCCTCTTGTATTGGCTGTATGGGGTGTTTTTAGTCCAGGGGCGGTGGTGGAAACTGTGGTAATGTATATAATTGTTGTCGTCGACGGGTTTAAAGAAGGTTTTGATGTGATGTTGATCTGTGTATAGGACTAGGTCTAGAAGCTAGACGGGGAGTCAGCTGACCAGGCCAGTCAGCTGACTCCATCTCCTCTGGTGATTGGCTGGGGCTCTGGGGCGGCGCAGGGCAGCTCACTTGCTACATATAGGACTTGCTTGTCAGTAGCAAGTTGTCTGCTGTCGTGAATACATCCGTGTTAGCGCTCAGACCTTAGCTCAGTTTCCTAGGTGTTGATACCAAGGACGTCACACCTTAGATTAGGATTGTATTGTATATTTACCTGTGTTTTGACTCTGGCTATCCCTGACTACTCTTTACGCTAATCGCTCTTATATTTCTGCCTATCTGATTCAAGTTGCCGACCCTGCCTGTTTACCGACTCTGAATCAGCTTTCCGTTTCTGTACTGCTGCCGCCTTCTGTTGCCGAACCTCCGCTTGTCTGACCTTTCTCCCTTCAGTGGAACGTCTCCCACTGACGGGTTATCTCTGAGGCTTGCCTCTCCGAGACGCCTGCCCCGGCAGACGATTACTGCCAGGGGCTGAGATTCCTCTCTTTGTCTGGGTTTGAGGATCTCGCATACAGGGTTCCCATTCAGAGGTAACCACACCTCTGAGGAATTGCCGTGTGGTGGATATTTCCACGAGTTTACGTATATTGCTGTCTTTATTGTTATTTACTGTGTTTGGTGGCCAGAGGTTAGTTATACTTGGATTATCGGTGACTCTGCAGATCATCAATAATCAGGTATATATCTGTATTCTTGGTGATACTGCAGATCACCAATAATCAGATTCTCTCTGTGTGCTGACACCGATCGTTACAGAACAGCAGACCACCATTATGGATGCATTACGCAGCCAGGTTGAGGCTTTGACCACCTCGGTAAATAACCTCATCGAGGTGGTTAATATGCAACAAGCCCAGATCAATCAACTGACTGGGTCTGTGCAGGTCCTTCAAACGACTGTTACCACAATGCAATCCCCTTCGGTCACAGATCTTCGTATCTCAGTGCCTGAGAAATTTTCAGGGCATAGGTCTGATTTCCAGAATTTCCGCAAACGAGTTTTGTCCTATTTTGAATTAAGGCCAAATTTATCAGGTTTTGAGTCCCAAAGGGTGACGTTTATAAAGACCTTATTAACCGGGGACTCACAAACCTGGGCATACGGTCTACCGCCGGAAGATACGGCATTAACTTCAGTGCAGGAATTTTTTAAAGCAATGGCTATAATATATGATGATCCGAATGCTTCCATCACTGCCGAGAGGAAGCTTAAAGGGAAGGTTCAAGCAAAATAAAAAAATGAGGTTCACTTACCTGGGGCTTCTACCAGCCCCATGCAGCCATCCTGTGCCCTCGTAGTCACTCACTGCTGCTCCAGTCCCCCGCTGGCAGCTTGCCAACCTCGGAGGTCGGCGGGCAGCATTGCGTACATTTTTACGCATTCCCGCTAGTGCAGGAACATTAACACATACATTTTTACGCAATACTGGTGCAATGCGTAACTTTTTACACTTGAACCAGTAATGCGTAAAAATGTATGTGTTAATGTTCCTGCACTAGCGGGAATGCGTAAAAATGTACGCAATGCGGCCCGCCGACCTCCGAGGTCGGCAAGCTGCCAGCAGGGGACTGGAGCAGCAGTGAGTGACTACGAGGGCACAGGATGGCTGCATGTTGGGTCATCCTGAACCTAAATCTATTGATGACGCTATTTCGTTGGCCGTCCGAGTGGACCGCCGGTTACGGTATCAGCGTCAGTCAAGAGGGAAAAGTGCGCTAAAGTCACTGTCCTATGCCTCCTCGTCACCTAACCAACCCACAGATGAACCGATGCAGATCGGACATTCCCGCCTGACACAAGCAGAGAGGGATCGCCGGAGGTCTGAGAAGCTTTGTCTGTATGGTGCAGAGGAGGGTCACTTTGCAAAAAATTGCCCCAAGAAGTCGGGAAACTCTGCCGCCTAGGAGTAGTTGGAGGTAGCACCCTAGGCAATCAGACGTTACCTCTGAACAATAATTGTCTACTCTTACCCTGTTCTATTTCTTGGGAAGGCTGGGCCGCATGTACTGAGGCCTTCGTAGACTTCCTTAAACCGTCAACTAGTAGTCACTGCAGTAGATGACTCTCCATTGCAATACAGACAACCCCTCTCTCAGACCCCACTGTTGTCTTGCACGATAGGGGTTTTACACAAGGAGAAATTACAGTTTCTCGTGCTACGCATGACAACCTCCACCATTATCCTTGGTATGCCCTGGTTGCAGCTCCACTCCCCGCAGATTGACTGGGCCTCAGGCCAATTACTCAGTTGGTCACCGTATTGTCAAAATCATTGTTTGGCGAAAATCGCTATTTGTACCACCAAGGTGGAGGTGAAAGGGGCGCCAAAACAATACACTGAATTCGCTGACGTCTTCTGTCCTAGGTCCGCTGATAAACTCCCACCTCATCGGAGTTTCGACTGCTCCATTGACTTGAGATCTGGTTGTATGCCCCCTAGAGATCATATCTATCATTTGTCCGGGCCTGAGAAGCTGGCAATGCGGGAATACATTGCAGAAAATCTGGCAAAGGGTTTCATCCGTCCTTCCCGGTCGCCGGCCGGGGCAGGGTTTATTTTTGTGCAAAAAAAAGACGAGCTTGACGCTTGATAAACGATCTTTTCGCTCAGATAACTAGTGCCAGTATTTTTTCAAAATTGGACTTACGTGGGGCATACAACCTGGTACGCATCAGGGACGGTGACGAGTGGAAGACGGCTTTTAACACGCCCGACGGGCATTACGAGTATCTAGTTATGCCCTTCGGGCTGTGTAACACCCCGGCCGTCTTCCAGGAGCTGATTAACGAGGTCTTCATGGAGGTGCTGGGAATGTTTGTACTCGTGTATATAGATGATATATTGATTTTTTCCCGAAATCTTGTTGAACATCGTAAACATTTGAAATTCGTATTAAAGAAATTTAGACAGAATTCGCTCTATGCAAAACTAGAGAAGTGTCTCTTTGAAGTCACCCAGATTCCTTTTCTGGGTTACAGCATTTCCACTTCAGGTCTCTCTATGGACCCAGAAAAGGTTTCCGCTGTCCTGGGGTGGCCCCAACCGGTAGGCTTGAAAGCCTTACAGAGATTTCTTGGCTTTGCCAACTACTACCGGAAGTTCATTAAGGGGTTTTCCTCAGTAGTTGCCCCCCTTACCAGTCTTACCAAGAAGGGGGCTGATGCATATCATTGGACATCGGAGGCCCAGGCGGCCTTCGATACCCTAAAAAGATTATTTTGTTCTGCACCAATTCTGAGACATGTAGATGTTACCCTTCCCTTCATCTTGGAGGTAGATGCACCAGAGATTGGGGTTGGAGCTGTGCTGTCTCAGCGTTCAGGACTTCAGGGTAAACTGCACCCATGTGCCTTCTTTTCCCGTAGATTCTCTCCGGCGGAGAGAAACTACGACATTGGTAATCGGGAACTGTTGGCCATTAAGTTAGCCTTTGAGGAGTGGCGCCATTGGCTAGAGGGAGCAGAACACACGATCACGGTCTTCACAGACCATAAGAACTTGGAGTACATTGGAGGGGCTAAGAGGCTTAGTCCTCGTCAGGCCCGCTGGTCTTTATTTTTCTCGCGTTTCAGATTTGTCATCACGTACACCCCAGGTAGTAAGAACGTCAAAGCTGATGCTCTCTTCAGATGTTTTGAGCCTGAGACAGCGCAGTCTGCAACTCCCGAGAGCATTCTTCCTCGCAAGGTGGTGCTTGCTGCCACTGAGACCTGGGAGGATTGGGCAGTCACATTAGCTGCCCACCAGTTAGATACTCCGGAAGGGAAACCAGAGGGGGTTTTGTTTGTACCACTTCCCTTCCGATTACAGATCATGCAGTTGTTCCATGCCCATAAAAACGCAGGCCACCCTGGAGTTACTCGCACTCTGGACTTGCTCACAAGGTGTGTTTGGTGGCCTTCATTGGCCTCTGATTGCAGAGAGTTTGTCAGGGAATGTGTTGTGTGTGCCAGGAGCAAACCTTCTCGCCAGGCCTCGATGGGTACCCTGCAACCCCTGCCAGTGCCGAGTGAACCATGGACCCATTTGTCCATGGACTTTGTTGGCGAGCTTCCTCGGTCCGAGGGTATGACAGTCATATGGGAGATTGTAGACAGGTTCAGCAAAATGGCCCATTTTGTTCCTCTGAAAGGATTTCCTTCAGCTCAAGAGTCGGCAGATCTCTTTATACAACACATTTTCCGCTTGCATGGGATTCCGGATGATGTGGTTTCCGATAGAGGGGTCCAATTTGTGTCTAAGTTTTGGAGGGCTTTTTGCCATAGTTTGGGTATGAAACTGTCCTTTTCATCGGGGTACCACCCACAGACCAACGGACAGACCGAAAGGGTTAATCAGGCACTAGAACAATTTCTCAGATGTTATGTGGCGGATGCGCAAACAGAATGGGTTAAGTTTTTGCCCTTCGCGGAATTTGCACACAACAACCTGAAAAGCTCCTCTATGGGGTTGTCCCCTTTTCAGGTTGTATCAGGAAGGTCTCCTAAATTTTCCCCTTTACCGGTGTGTTCCTCTCCCTTTCCAGCCCTGGAAGAGTGGCAGAAGGTGTTAAAGGAGCTTTGGGCACAGGTGAAAAAGAGTTTAGGGGTAGCCTTTCAAAGTCAGAAGAAACAGGCAGACAAGAGGCGATCTGTTGAGTGGCATTTTACCCCGGGGGACATGGTGTGGGTGTCAACCAGACATTTGGCACTCAGACAACCGCCCACCAAGTTGGGTCCCAGGTTTATAGGGCCTTATCCGGTGGCCAAAAAGATCAATGACGTTTCTTATGTAATTGATCTCCCAGCCAGCATGAGAAGTGGGAGATCATTCCACGTCTCTTTGTTGAAGCCGGCAGTATATGTGGATTCCTCCCCCCCCCCCCCCCCCCAGTGGTAGTGGAGGGCCAGACAGAATTTGATGTGGAAAAGATTTTGGATTCTCGTTTGGTACAAAATTCTGGACAGTATCTAGTCCATTGGAAGGGGTATGGGGTGGAGGACAGATCCTGGGTACCAGAGGGTCGCATGCATGCCGAGAGGTTGAGGAAGAGGTTTCATAAGTTACATCCTGAGAAACCAGGTGGGAAGTGTCCGGAGTCCACTCCCCAAGGGGGGGGGGGGTACTGTGAGGGATAGCGGACCCGCTGCCAGCACGCATGTGGCAGCGGGCTCCGCTTCCCAGACTCTCTCCGCCGGAGTGCCGCTGAGCGGGGCTTTGCGGTCGGCAGAGTCCGTATGCTCGGCGGACTCCGCCGCGCAGATGCCTTCTGTGGGGTCCCCTTCGCCGGCCCTTACCCTCTGCATAACGCGCGCGCGCACGAGGAGGCAGGATCTTTATGCCTCGAGACGGGGAGTCAGCTGACCAGGCCAGTCAGCTGACTCCATCTCCTCTGGTGATTGGCTGGGGCTCTGGGGCGGCGCAGGGCAGCTCACTTGCTACATATAGGACTTGCTTGTCAGTAGCAAGTTGTCTGCTGTCGTGAATACATCCGTGTTAGCGCTCAGACCTTAGCTCAGTTTCCTAGGTGTTGATACCAAGGACGTCACACTTTAGATTAGGATTGTATTGTATATTTACCTGTGTTTTGACTCTGGCTATCCCTGACTACTCTTTACGCTAATCGCTCTTGTACTTCTGCCTATCTGATTCAGAACTCCTAATATCCAATGTGGAAATTGATCCAGTAGTTTGGTCAGACCACCACACTGTCCACTTCTCCTTTACAGCACCGGCTACAAAACACCAAGTGAAAGAACTAATAAAATATCGTTCCTTGAAAGGTTTGACACCCCAACACCTTCAGAACAGCCTCAATCTAGGCGGACTGACAGATCACAACTTAGGCCTTGAATCCATGGTCCTTAAATATAACCACGATGTCTCAGCCGCTTTTGACGCCATAGCTCCATTAAAGATAAAATGTTCCGCACCATTACATCACGCTCGCTGGTTTGACTCTATAAAGGAACTAAAGAAACAGGGACGCAGACTGGAACGAAGGTGGCGCAAACACCAGTCCCCTGATGACAAACTTTCCCTAACTGCTCACCTCAAAAAATATCAAACGGCGATTAGCAAAAAGAAGGCCTTATTCCTGTCTCACGAAATTGCAAATGCAGCCAACAGACCTGCCCAACTATTCCGCACGGTTGACAGTCTCTGCAATCCATCTTGCAGGAAATCCAGCATCAGACCTTCACAGGAACTGTGCGAGAAATTTGCCCACTTCTTCTCAGACAAAGTCTCCTCCATACGATCTGCCATTCAATTCACAGCCCAAGAAACCCATGCAGAGCCATATAACAGGTGCAAAAATAGCCTACCACCATGGTCTGATTTTAAAGTAATCACTGAAAAAGACATCTTGGACATCCTCTCAAACCTTTGCCAGACTACCTGCGATCTGGACCCTGGCCCCACTAAGTTCATGTTGAAATGCCCTGAACTATTTACACCGGCATTCCACAAAAGAGTCAACGGTTCCTTACAAGAAGGGTGGTTTCCCTCTACTCTGAAAGAAGCAATCGTCAGGCCACTACTCAAGAAACCATCCTTAGACCCAGATGCTCTAAACAGCTACAGACCTGTCTCTAACCTCCCCTTTCTGGGAATAGTTATTGAAAAGGCTGTCTACCTCCAACTTGAAGACAGGCTCTCCAGAAACAACATCCTTGACCCTCTTCAATCTGGCTTCAGGAAATATCACAGCTGTGAAACAGCCCTCACCCAGATTTGCAATGATCTGCTCATTGCAAGAGACAAGGGTCAATGTTCCATCCTGATTTTGCTCGACCTCTCAGTGGCTTTTGACACAGTCGATCATGAAATCTTGCTCAACAGGCTACAAGAGTACTGTGGCATAGATGGCATTGTTCTCCAGTGGTTCAACTCCTTCCTGGCTGGCAGAACACAAAGGGTAGCCTTAGGGCCCTTCCTCTCCAACCCTGTACCACTGAAATACGGTGTACCTCAGGGCACAATATTATCCCCTTTACTTTTCACCATATACATGCTGCCACTTGGAGAAATCATACAAAAACATGGCCTGACATATCATTGCTATGCTGATGACACCCAGCTATATTTGTCATTCAAACCTGGCATCACAGACCCTACTCCACAAATAAACTCATGCTTAGCTGAGCTTCAGGAGTGGATGAATATGAATTGGCTAAAACTTAATGCTGAAAAAACTGAGGTTCTTGTTATCGAGGGCCAGGGCTCAACAGCAAAGCAGCCCCAGTCTCAACCAACACCGCTAAGGATAGGGAGCTCAGACCTGAAAAACTCAGACTGTGTGCGCAGCCTGGGAGTACTGATTGATAGGAAATTAAGCTTCAGGAATCAAATCTCAGCTGTTGTGAAACATTCCTTCTTTCATCTAAGGAATATTGCAAAGATTAAACACCTAATTCCTTCAGAGGATCTTCCAACCCTAGTCCATGCCTTCGTCACATCAAGGTTAGACTACTGCAACGCCCTCTACACAGGCCTGTATAAGAAAGACTTACGCCGCCTGCAATTAGTACAGAATGCCGCCGCAAGGCTGTTAACGAGCCAACCCCGCCATTGCCACATAACACCAACCCTGAGCTCACTCCACTGGCTACCGATAAAATGGAGAATTCTGTTTAAGATTGGCTTACTGACATTCAAATCCTTGCACAATCTGGGCCCTGGATACCTGAAGGACTTGTTGCAACTGCATCACACCCCCCACAATCTTAGATCAAAAGGACGCAACACCATGGTCACCCCCAGAGTCCACCTCAAAACCTTTGGAGACAGAGCCTTTTGTCATGCTGCCCCTACACTTTGGAACTCCCTGCCACACCCAATCAGGAAAGCTCCAACCCTGGAAGCATTTAAGTCTAAACTGAAAACCTACCTCTTTAGTCTGGCATTCATGAACATCTGACTATCTCCTCTGTAACACAACCCAGCCTGCAACCCTGTATTAATCTGAGACACAACTATGCGCTTTGAGTCCTATGGGAGAAAAGCGCTTTACAAATGTTATTGTATTGTAAGTTGCCGACCCTGCCTGTTTACCGACTCTGAATCAGCTTTCCGTTTCTGTACTGCTGCCGCCTTCTCTGTTGCCGAACCTCCGCTTGTCTGACCTTTCTCCTTTCAGTGGAACGTCTCCCACTGACGGGTTATCTCTGAGGCTTGCCTCACCGAGACGCCTGCCTCGGCAGACGATTACTGCCAGGGGCTGAGATTCCTCTCTTTTTCTGGGATTGAGGATCTCGCATATGGGGTTCCCATTCAGAGGTAACCACACCTCTGAGGAATTGCCGTGTGGTGGATATTTCCACGAGTTTACGTATATTGCTGTCTTTATTGTTATTTACTGTGTTTGGTGTCCAGAGGTTAGTTATACTTGGATTATCTGTGATTCTGCAGATCATCAATAATCAGGTATATATCTGTATTCTTGGTGATACTGCAGATCACCAATAATCAGATTCTCTCTGTGTGCTGACACCGATCGTTACACCTATAAACCTGGGTCCTAGCTTAGCTAAGGGTTGTTTCAGGGTCATATGGCGGGTGGAGACCCACACCAGATCCCCGGGGACAAATTCCCATTCCGGGGAACGTCTTTTATCAGCATGTTTCTTTTGGTACTCAAAGGCTTTCTTCAAATTATCTTTGACAGTGGTCCAGATCTCCTTCAGCGACCTCTGTCAATTTTCCAGAACAGGGAATGGAGAAGACACCACTGGCAAAGGAGAGAACTTGGGAGACCTGCCCGTAACTACCTGGAAGGGGGAAAAACCTGAGGAGGCACTCCTGAGGTTGTTGTGAGTGAACTCGGCAAAGGGCAAAAATTTTGCCCAATCGAGTTGAGCATCTGCCACATAACACCGAAGGAACCGCTCCAATGCTTGATTAACCCTTTCGGTTTGGCCATTCGTCTGTGGGTGGTACCCGGATGAAAATGACAAGTTCATTCCCAAATGGTGACAAAATGCTCGCCAGAATTTTGAGATGAACTGGACTCCCCTGTCTGACACCACATCTTCAGGTATACCGTGCAAGCGGAAAATGTGATGGACAAACAGGTCTGCCAATTCCTGGGCAGATGGAAATCCTTCCAACGGAACAAAATGGGCCATTTTACTAAACCTGTCAACCAGGGGCGTAACTAGAAATCACTGGGCCCCCCTGCGAATATTTGGATGGGGCCCCCCCCATAGGTGCCAAATAATCGTAATGGGGCAGCGTTTCACTGTAAATTAATTGTAAAGTGGGCAGCATTTTACCAGACAATCGTAATGTGGGCCAGAAAATCGTAATGTGGGCAGAGTTCACCAGAAAATCGTAATGTGGGCCTTTAGAAAATCATAATGTGGGCAGAGTTCACCAGAAAATCGTAATGTGGGCAGAGTTCACCAGAAAATCGTAATGTGGGCACCAGTCACCAGAAAATCGTAACGTGAGCAGCAGTCACCAGAGAATTGTAACGTGGACAGCATTCACCAGACAATTGTAATGTGGGCAGCGTTCACCAGAATATCGTAATGTGGGACAGAAAATCGTAATGTGGGCAGAGTTCACCAGAAAATCGTAATGTGGGCAGCGTTCACCAGAAAATTGTAACATGGACAGCATTCACCAGACAATCGTAACGTGGGCAGTGTTCACCAGAAAATCGTAATGTGGGCCAAAAAATCGTAATGTGGGCAGCAGACACCAGAAAATCGCAATGTGGGCAGCAGACACCTGAAAATCGCAATGTGGGCAGCAGACACCTGAAAATCGCAATGTGGGCAGCAGACACCTGAAAATCGCAATGTGGGCAGCAGACACCTGAAAATCGTAATGTGGGCAGCAGTCACCTGAAAATCGCAATGTGGGCAGCAGACACCTGAAAATCGTAATGTGGGCAGCAGACACCTGAAAATCGTAATGTGGGCAGCAGTGACCGGAAAATCGTAATGTGGGCAGCAGACACCTGAAAATCGCAATGTGGGCAGCAGTGACCAGAAAATCGTAATGTGGGCAGCAGACACCAGAAAATCGTAATGTGGGCAGCAGACACCTGAAAATCGTAATGTGGGCAGCAGACACCTGAAAATCGTAATGTGGGCAGCAGACACCTGAAAATCGTAATGTGGGCAGCAGACACCAGAAAATCGCAATGTGGGCAGCAGACACCTGAAAATCGCAATGTGGGCAGCAGACACCTGAAAATCGCAATGTGGGCAGCAGACACCTGAAAATCGTAATGTGGGCAGCAGTCACCTGAAAATCGCAATGTGGGCAGCAGACACCTGAAAATCGTAATGTGGGCAGCAGTGACCTGAAAATCGTAATGTGGGCAGCAGTGACCAGAAAATCGCAATGTGGGCAGCAGACACCTGAAAATCGCAATGTGGGCAGCAGACACCTGAAAATCGCAATGTGGGCAGCAGACACCTGAAAATCGCAATGTGGGCAGCAGACACCTGAAAATCGTAATGTGGGCAGCAGTCACCTGAAAATCGCAATGTGGGCAGCAGACACCTGAAAATCGTTATGTGGGCAGCAGTGACCTGAAAATCGTAATGTGGGCAGCAGTGACCAGAAAATCGCAATGTGGGCAGCAGACACCTGAAAATCGCAATGTGGGCAGCAGACACCTGAAAATCGCAATGTGGGCAGCAGACACCTGAAAATCGCAATGTGGGCAGCAGACACCTGAAAATCGTAATGTGGGGAGCAGTCACCTGAAAATCGCAATGTGGGCAGCAGACACCTGAAAATCGCAATGTGGGCAGCAGTGACCAGAAAATCGTAATGTAGGCAGCAGACACCAGAAAATCGTAATGTGGGCAGCAGACACCAGAAAATCGTAATGTGGGCAGCAGACACCTGAAAATCGCAATGTGGGCAGCAGACACCTGAAAATCGCAATGTGGGCAGCAGACACCTGAAAATCGCAATGTGGGCAGCAGACACCTGAAAATCGTAATGTGGGCAGCAGACACCAGAAAATCGCAATGTGGGCAGCAGACACCTGAAAATCGCAATGTGGGCAGCAGACACCTGAAAATCGCAATGTGGGCAGCAGACAACTGAAAATCGTAATGTGGGCAGCAGTCACCTGAAAATCGCAATGTGGGCAGCAGACACCTGAAAATCGCAATGTGGGCAGCAGTGACCAGAAAATCGTAATGTGGGCAGCAGACACCAGAAAATCGTAATGTGGGCAGCAGACACCTGAAAATCGTAATGTGGGCAGCAGACACCTGAAAATCGTAATGTGGGCAGCAGACACCTGAAAATCGCAATGTAGGCAGCAGACACCTGAAAATCGTAATGTGGGCAGCAGACACCTGAAAATCGCAATGTGGGCAGCAGTGACCAGAAAATCGCAATGTGGGCAGCAGCGGCGGCAGGATACATACCTTCTTCCTTGCGTTCCATCGCCGCCTTCTCGCTCTAGCGGCTGACGTCACTTCCGGAAGCGGAAGTGACGTCAGCCGCTAGAGCGAGAAGGCGGCGATGGAACGCAAGGAAGAAGGTATGTATCTGCCCGCCGCTGCCCACACACTAACGAGCTGGAGGGGAGCGCAGAGGGGAGAGCCCCGAGGTGAGGGAGAGGGGGGAACTTCCCCTCTCCCCGCCGACTGTGGGCAAGGCTTTCCCCTCATGCTGCCACCCCTCCAGCCCCCAAAAAACGGCCCCGAGCGGGCCCCAGGGGAGGGCCGGGCCCCCCAGCGGGCGCAGGCGCTGCGGGGCCTATTGTTACGCCCCTGCTGTCAACCACTACCCAGATGACAGTCTTCCCTTCTGACCTGGGAAGCTCACCCACAAAATCCATGGATATGTGGGTCCATGGTTCTACAGGCACAGGAAGAGACTGTAAGGTACCTGCAGGAGCTTGTCTGGAGGGCTTAGTTCTGGCACACACTGAACAGGCTTTTACAAATTCCTTGCAATCTAACACAAGTGAAGGCCACCAGACACACCTAGATAACAATTCTTGCGTTCTAGAAATCCCCGGATGGCCTGCACTTTTATGAGTATGAAACAGCTGAAGAATCTGCAGTCGTAAGTGCAGGGGCACGAACAGAACCCCAGCAGGCTTTCCCTCAGGGATATCTTGCTGATAAGGTCTGAGAGTGACCAACCAATCCTCTGATGTTTCGGTGGCAGCCAATACAACGTTATCTGGCAGTATGTTAACGGGGGCTGGAGGCTGTACTGTGTCAGGTTCAAAGCATCTCGATAGGGCATCTGCCTTGATGTTTTTGTTACCCGTCTTGTAAGTAATTATGAATCTAAACCTAGAAAAGAATAGGGACCAACGAGCCTGTCTGGGACTGAGTCTTTTGGCTCCTTCGATGTATTCTAGGTTTTTATGGTCTGTATAGACTGTAATGACATGCTCAGCCCCTTCAAGCCAATGACGCCACTCTTCAAAAGTCAATTTGATAGCTAACAGTTCCCTGTTTCCAATGTCGTAATTTCTCTCGGCTGGAGAGAATTTTCTAGAGAAAAATGCACAGGGGTGCAACCTGTCTTGAAAACCAGAATGTTGTGACAGCACAGCCCCAACCCCTACCTCAGAAGCGTCTACCTCCACAATGAAAGGGCAGGTGATGTCAACATGACGCAAAATAGGAGCAGAGCAAAACAATTTTTTCAACAAGGAAAAGGCGGAATGAGCCTCCTCTGACCAGTTATAAGTGTCGGCTCCTCTTTTGGTCAGGTCTGTGAGGGGGAAGACAACAGAGGAAAAGCCTTTAATACATTTTCTGTAATAGTTTGCGAAGCCTAAGAATCTCTGGAGCGCTTTCAACCCCGTGGGTTGAGGCCACTCCAGGACTGCGGACACCTTTTTGGGATCCATGGAGAGGCCAGAGGTGGAAATGATATACCCCAAGAAAGGGACCTCAGACACCTCAAAAAGGCATTTTTCGAGTTTAGCGTATAAACAGTTTCGTCTAAGTTTCTGTAACACAAATTTGACGTGTTCACTGTGTTCTGATAGATTTTTAGAATAAATTAGTATGTCATCAAGATACACCAATACAAAACGTCCAAACACCTCTCTGAAAACCTCGTTAACAAGGTCCTGGAAGACAGCCGGAGCATTGCACAACCCGAAGGGCATAACAAGGTATTTGTAGTGCCCATCAGGTGTGTTGAATGCCGTCTTCCACTCATCTCCCTGTCGGATGCGTACCAGGTTGTATGCCCCCCTCAGATCCAACTTGGAGAATATACGAGCGTCAGAAATTTGTGAGAATAGGTCGTCATTTAAGGAAAGCGGGTAGCGATTTTTGATGGTAATATTGTTCAATTCTCTATAATCAATGCACGGCCTGAGCCCACCATCTTTCTTCTGCATGAAGAAAAAATCCACCCCTGCTGGTGACCTGGAAGGGCGGATTAAACCCTTTGCCAAATTCTCTTTAATATACTCCTGCATGGCAAGCTTTTCAGGACCCAAGGGATTATAGAGGTGTCCACTAGGGGGCATTGTACCAGGCCTTAATTCAATTGGACAGTCAAAGCTTCTATGGGGGGGGAAGCTTATCTGCAGATTTAGGACAAAAAACGTCCGAAAAGTTGGCAAACTGTGGTGGCAAGCCTTCTACATGAATCTTGGTGGCACATACTGCAACACTCTCAATACAATGATGGTGACAATATGGAGACCAGCTAAGCAGTTGGCCGGAGCCCCAGTCTATATGAGGAGAGTGTTTATGTAGCCAAGGCATACCAAGAATCACGGTGGAGGTGGCCATTCTCAGAATGTAAAATTGTATCTCCTCCTTGTGTAGTACACCTAAATGACATAAAAGAACAGGGGTCTGAGTGAGAGGCTGTCTGCCCTGTAAAGGGGAGTCGTCAACAGCAGTGACAAAAATTTGCCTGTCTAGCGGGACGACAGGAACCCCCCATTTATTTACAAAATCCAAATCAATGAAATTGGCTGCAGAGCCAGAATCTATAAATGCTTGGGTAGACAAAACTTGATCTCTCCAAGTTATAGAAAAAGGCAGTAATAATCTCTTGTCAGGTAGAGGTAGAACTGGTTCGCCTAGGGTAGTACCTCGCTCTAACTACGCCTAGGCGGAGAAGTTTTCCGACTTTTTAGGACAATTATGCACCAGATGCCCCTTCTCCGCACAGTATAGACAAAGCCCTTCCTTCCTTCTCCGGCTCTTCTCCACTTCTGTCAGTTTGGAATGTCCGATCTGCATCGGCTCATCTGGAGGAGAAGGAGAGGAAACAGTGATAGGAGCAGTTCTAACGGAGAACCTGGACCTGCTTTGTTTCTGAAAGCGGATTCGGCGATCCATCTTAACCGCCAATGAGATCGCTTCATCCAGCGTTTTCGGTTCAGGATGACTAAACATCACATCCGAAACCGGGTCTGCTAGACCGGTCAGGAAACAGTCTAACAATGCAAACTGTCCCCATCTGGCCGATACTGCCCACTTCCTGAATTCTGCTGCATATGTCTCTACAGTGTTATGACCCTGCCGCAGTGTTTTTAATTTCCTTTCTGCAGTGACTGCAATATCCGGATCGTCATAAATGACGGCCATAGTTTTGAAAAACTCTTGCACTGATGACAGTGCCTCGTGACCATCTGGAAGACTGTAGGCCCAGGTTCGGGAGTCCCCAGATAATAGAGTTTTAATAAAAGTGACCTTCTGTGTGTAACATCTGCGGCTGCAGGCACACAGGGTGTCTCCACAGCCGCCTCAGTTCCCTGCTCGGAGGTTTTTTCCGTTCCACCGGCATCTAGCACGCTGAGGACGGAACTGTCATTAACACATAGGGTTGCTGTATCGCGCGGCCGCGCGCGTAGACAGGACCTTTATGCTGGGAGGATGCCGTCAGCTGACCCGCTGGTCGGCTGACGTCAGAGGGGACTCACGCCGCTCAGGATTGGCTAATTGTAGTGGGCGCGGCTGTGAGGTCTCCTCTGCTTCTTAAGCCTTCTCTGTTCACTCGCAACCTGTCTGCGGTTGCGAATACATACGTGTTAGCGCTCAGACCTTAGACTAGTATCCGGTGTGCTTTAAACTGGGAGGAAACCAGGGATTTCACACAAGACTAGGACTATTGTTATTATTGTTATTATTGATATTCTGTGTATGACTCTGGCTTATCTCTGACTCTGCTTTTGCTTTACGTTTCTGTACCTCTGCCCATCTGATCTAGTTGCTGAACCTCTGCCTGAATATCTACTACTCTTTTGCCTACTGATTCTGTACTGTATCTGCCTCCCAGTTGCAGAAACTAGCCTGTCTGACTTCTCTACTCACCAGTGGGCCCTTGCCACTGGTGAGGTGCTTTTCTGATATTACCCACCAGCTCCTCTGGTGAGGTTTAGTTATATCTACTCAGTTACTGTTTCTGATGGTACCCACCAGCTCCTCTGGTGAGGTTTAGTTAAATCTACTCAGTTACTGTTTCTGATAGTACCCACCAGCTCCTCTGGTGAGGTTTAGCCAAACTAATCAGTTACTGTGTTCTATAGTGCCCGCCAGCTCCTCTGGTGAGGCCTAGCTATACTATTCTGTTACTGTTGCACCAAGCACTACATACCTTGTACTCTGCCAGCTATATTTGTATTATTGGCGATACTGCAGATCACCACATAATCAGGTATAGCGTCTGTATTATTGGTGTTTCTGCAGATCACACATAATCAGACGTCTGTGTTGCTACACCAATACGTTATACAATCGTTACACTGTGATTCTGAACCTGATGAAGTGGGACGCAACTCAAAGTAAGACATGCAACGATTCTTGAAGTTGCTGAAGTCTGACCTGTGACCCGAGAATTTCTCAGGCAGAGGTACTCTCGGTTCCATTACTGGAGGGGATGGCACTGGTGCAGTAGGGTTCTGCAAGGCACGCACCGCATCAGACAATTGATTAAGTTGTTCCTGTTGCGTATTGACCGTGACAGTAAGAGTGTTAACTGCCTCGGTCAAGGCCCTGACCTGATCACACAGTGCCTCCATAAAGGTGGTCTGTTGTTATGTAACGATTGGTGTTAGCAAATACAGAGTTCTGATTATTTGATGATCTGCAGTATCACCAATAATGCAGATACTATATCTGATTATATGGTGATCTGCAGAATCACCAATAATACAAATATAGCAACACAAAGGTAATAACGTGACCTTAGTCACCACTTTATTGCACTAAGTGTACTGATTGGTGCAAACAGTAATTTACTGATAAATTCTCAGCAGAAAGCTCACCAGCAGAGCTGGAGGTTACAGATAGCTGCACAGAGAATACCTCACCAGTGACAAGGGCTCACTGGTGAGAGAGAGTGGTCAGACAGATCGAGTCGGCAACAGACGGGCAGATAAAGTACAAAATCGATAGGCAGAATCAGAGTTAAGTTCAGGCAAAAAGGTCGGCAACAGGATCAGAAAGGCAGAGGTACAGATTCGTTAAGCAAAGAGTAGTCAGGAGAGGCAAGAGTCATACACAGATAATATCACAGTATTCAATTATAATTACAGCTATCAAAGATCTGAGCGCTAACACGAAGAATTCGCAACAACAGACAAGGAACAACAAGCCCAGCCAATCGGATGGCCCGCCGGAGTCAGCTGACCGGTGGATCAGCTGACTCCCCTTCTTGCAGCATAAAGGTCCTGCCGCTGGGCGCGTGCGCGTAGCCCGCATTCTGTGCGCGGCTGAAGGACCTGACAACTGTGCACCACATGTACGAGCAGCGGGGACCGCCACCAGCTGAGATGCGGAAGCAGCGGATCTGCTGCTCTCCGCTGCGGCGGTGTCCCCGACGCTCATTACACCCTGCCTCTGAGATAGGATTGCCATTTCAGAGGCATCAGCTTCCAATATGAAAGGCAAGGAATGGTCTGAATGTTTCAAGATAAGCAGTAGTGAATAGTGATGGGCCGAACCTCCGATTTTCGGTTCGCGAACTTAGCTGAATGACAGAACAGTGACTGTCCAGCTGGTCAAATTTGGTCTGACCACAATGAAACAACAACCTTAATATCTTTGGTATGCCACCCCCACCGGAGACACTCATATAGCCGGCGGTCATTGCTTCATTGTGATACGCAAGCCCCTTCACCGCAGCAAGGTAATCATCACGAAGGGGGATGGGCACATGTACATGTCTTTTGTTTTTTTGTTGCAGCCGCCCGCAGTGCAGCCAGAAAAATTAGGCAGGCATGTACACGCACCAGAAAAATTAGTATAGCGGCCGCTGCTAGCAGCAGCCTTAAAAATTCAGGAATCCGCCTAGAGTCCTGGACCCTGTTGGTGGTGGCAGAGAAGGCAGTCAAGCGGCCTGCAGGCAGAGATGCTGTGTGTGGGGACTGACTTAGTCTTCGGTCGGGCAGTAGCCCTCCGGGATCCATGCCTCATTCATTTTGATAAAGGTGAGGTACTGAACACTGTTGTGACTTAAGCGACTTCTCTTGTCAGTGACAATGCCTCCAGCTGCACTGAAGGTCCTTTCTGACAGGATGCTTGCGGCAGGGCAAGAGAGAAGTTGGATGGCAAATTGGGACAGCTCTGGCCACAGGTCAAGCCTGCGCACCCAGTAGACCAAGGGTTCATCGTCGCTGCTCGCAGTGTCTACATCCACAGTTAAGGCCAGGTAGTCGGCTACCTGCCGGTCCAGGATGGAGGGTGGATCCGGAAGGGCTACGGCGAGGCGTTGGACTAAAGAATGTCTGCATGTCCGACATCACCCCAGGATCGCTGGAGCATCCTGTCCTTGCCTGCGTGGACTTGGGAGGAGGAGGAGGATTACTGCCAGTGGTACCTTTATTGCGTTGTACTGTCACATCACCCTTAAACGCATTGTAAAGCATCATTGCCAGCTTGTGTAACGATTGGTGTCAGCACACAGAGAGAATCTGATTATTGATGATCTGCAGAATCATCAACAATACAGATGTATACTCGATTATGGATGATCTGCAGAATCACCAATAATACAAGTATGACTAACCTCTGGACACCTAATGAAGTGTAAGTGTTTGGTGTAACTGTAGGCTATCTCCCGTGAGGCGGGAGACACAGGCAGCTCGGCCAGGAACCACCTAAGGGGCAGGTGGCCCTCGGCTGTGCAGGGACTATCTCCTTGAGAGAGGGAATAGAGAGAACCTGGCAACCAGTGATACTTGGTGATCAGATAATAGACTGTACTGCAGCCAGGGAACTCCAGAGGAGTAGAGGCCACTGGCTGCTAGCAGGCCGGACTCTCTGAGGAGCAGGAGTCCTAATAGCTAACTGACACTTGGTGGAATAGTGTCACAGCTAGTACAGATAGACTGAGCACTCAAGGGATGAGTGACAGCCTGGAGGGTCGGGCAGGCCAGGTCGGCAACACACGAGCAGATAAGGTACAGAGACAGAAGGCTGATTCGGTAACCGGGTACAGGCAGGGTTTGGCAACAGGTAGGCAGATATGCAGAGGTACCGAATCAGAAGGCAAGAGAGAGGTTGACAGAGCAAATGGTCATAACAGATATAAAGCACAGTCCTAGTCTGAGGTGTGAGGTCCTTGGTCTCGACACCCAGGAGCTAATCTAGAGAATAACTCAGCAATGACACAGTAATCCTAAGCTTGGGTGTGAGGTCCTTGGTCTCAACACCCCGGAACTGGTCTAAAGTATAACACAGTAATGACACAGTGATCCTAAGCTTGGGTGTGAGGTCCTTGGTCTCAACACCCCGGAACTGGTCTAAAGTATAACACAGTAATGACACAGTGATCTAAGCTTGGGTGTGAGGTCCTTGGTCTCAACACCCCGGAGCTGGTCTAAAGTATAACACAGCAATGACACAGTGATCCTAAGCTTGGGTGTGAGGTCCTTGGTCTCAACACCCCGGAACTGGTCTAAAGTATAATACAGCAGTAATCTGGCTAAGTGTGAATTCCCAGGTCCACCTGGTTCTAACACACTGTGGGAACTGACTGAGGTCTGAGTGCTCACACGTAAGTATTCGCAACGGCAGACAACCCGAGACTGACCAGCAAGATCTATATATACTGCAGCGCTCCTCAGCGCCGCCCAGTGCCACTCAGCCAATCAGTAACTGCGCTGGGATCAGCTGATCAACCTGATCAGCTGATCCCTCTCCTACTGGCATAAAGGTCCTGCCTTCCAGCGCGCGTAGCTCTCCATTTGTGTGCACTAGAAGGCCCAGGAAAACCAGACGCATGCTGCTGTGCGGAAATCGCTGGTCTGAACGCGGAGACAGCCGACCCGCTGCCAGACCGCGCGGCGGCATCTCCGCAATCCATTACAGTACCCCCCCCCCCCCCCCCGAGGCGTGGACTCCGGACACTTCCCACCGGGCTTCCCAGGATGTGAGTCATGAAATTCTTTCTTTAATTCTTCTGCATGCATGCGACAATCTGGCACCCAAGTTCTTTCCTCCACACCATATCCTTTCCAGTGGACCAGATACTGCATGGAATTCTGCACTAACCGAGAGTCCAGAATCTTTTCAATCTCATATTCAGGTTGATCATCAACCATCACGGGGGGGGGGGGGGGGGGGGGGAGAGGAATCCACGTGCACTGCCGACTTCAACAGAGACACATGGAATGATCTCACACCTCGCATGCTGGCTGGGAGATCAATCGCATAAGTGACATTATTAATTTTTCTGGTCACTGGGAATGGTCCTATGAATCTAGGACCCAGTTTGGGTGACAGTTGCTTCAGGGCCAAATGCCGAGTGGACACCCACACCAAGTCCCCCGGAGAAAACTTCCACTCTACGGACCGCCTTTTGTCTGCCTGTTTTTTCTGGGTCTGGAAAGCTTTCCCCAAGTTCCTCTTAACCATTCCCCAAATCTCCTTCAAAGCCCTCTGCCAATCCTCTAGGGCTGGGAATGGTGTAGACGCCACAGGCAACGGGGCAAACTTGGGTGATCTTCCTGACACTACCTGGAATGGGGAAAATCCTGAGGAGGAACTTTTCAGGTTGTTGTGTGCAAATTCTGCAAACGGCAAAAATTTTACCCAATCGGACTGCGCATCTGCAACATAACATCTGAGAAATTGTTCTAGGGTCTGGTTAACTCTCTCGGTCTGGCCATTGGTCTGTGGGTGGTAGCCTGATGAGAATGCAAGGTCCATATCCAGCTGATGGCAAAAAGCTTTCCAAAACTTAGATACAAATTGGACTCCCCAATCTGACACTACATTTTCCGGAATGCCATGCAGCCGGAAAACGTGCTGGATGAAGAGATCAGCCAATTCCTGGGCCGAGGGGAGTCCTTTCAATAGAACAAAATGAGCCATCTAACTGAATCTGTCTACTACCACCCAAATGACCATCTTGCCCTCAGACCTGGGGAGTTCTCCTACAAAATCCATGGACAAATGAGTCCATGGTTCACTTGGCACTGGTAAGGATTGTAAAGTACCAACAGGAGCCTGGCGAGAAGGTTTACTCCTAGCACACACTGTACACTCTCTTACAAACTCCTTACAATCTGTTGCCAACGTAGGCCACCAAGCACATCTGGCCAGTAAATCCTGGGTTCTGGTGGCCCTGGGATGACCAGCATTTTTGTGGGAATGAAACAGATGTAGGAGTTGCAGACGGAAAGGCAGTGGCACAAACATAATCCCATCGGGCTTCCCCTCTGGAACATCCTGTTGGTAAGGACTCAGAGTGACTGTCCAATCCTTCCAGGTCTCAGTGGCTGCCCAAACTACCTTCTGAGGTAGAATGGTCTAAGGGGCTGAGGGCTGTACAGTCTCGGGCTCGAAACACCTGGACAAGGCATCGGTCTTGATGTTTTTACTACCAGGGGTATACGTAATTACAAATCTGAATCTTGAAGAGAACAAAGACCACCGGGCCTGATGAGGGCTAAGTCTCTTGGCGACCTCTATGTACTCCAGATTTTTATGATCTGTATAAACTGTGATAGTATGTTCTGCACCTTCTAGCCAATGTCGCCATTCCTCAAAAGCTAACTTGATAGCTAAAAGCTCCCGGTTGCCTATATCGTAGTTTTTCTCTGCGGGTGAAAACCTACGAGAGAAGTAGGCGCATGGGTGGAGTTTGCCCTGCAAACCCGATCGCTGAGACAATACAGCCCCCACCCCCACCTCTGAGGCATCAACCTCCATGATAAAGGGGAAGGTGACATCCACATGTCTTAATATGGGTGCAGAACAGAACAGCTTTTTCAGTGTAGAGAAGGCAGAATGTGCCTCTGCTGACCAGTGGTAAGTATCAGCCCCCTTCTTGGTGAGACTGGTGAGAGGCGAGACCACTGAAGAGTACCCCTTTATAAACCTCCTGTAGTAGTTGGCAAAGCCCAAAAATCTTTGGAGCGCCTTCAGTCCCACAGGCTGAGGCCACTCCAAGACAGCAGAAACCTTTCCAGGTTCCATGGAGAGGCCCGACGTAGAGATAATGTACCCCAAGAAGGCAACAGAGGTTACTTCGAAAAGACACTTCTCTAATTTAGCGTAAAGCAGATTCTGTCTTAACTTCCCTAGGACAAACTTAACATGTTTTCGATGTTCCAAGAGATTGGACGAGAAGATCAGTATATCGTCCAGATATACTAAGACGAACTTCCCCAACACCTCCCTGAACACCTCATTAATCAACTCCTGGAAGACGGCCGGGGCGTTACACAACCCGAAGGGCATCACCAGGTACTCGTAGTGCCCGTCGGGTGTGTTAAAGGCCGTCTTCCATTCGTCACCATCCCTAATACGAACTAGGTTGTATGCGCCTCTCAAATCCAGTTTCGAGAAAATCTTGGCGTTGGTAACTTGAGTGAACAAATCGTCAATCAAGGGCAAAAGGTAACGATTTTTCACTGTAATCTTGTTTAAGCCTCGATAATCAATGCAGGGACGAAGGCCTCCATCCTTTTTTTTACAAAAAAGAATCCTGCCCCTGCTGGTGAACGAGAGGGACAGATGAAACCCTTGGCCAAGTTTTCGTTGATGTATTCCTGCATTGCCAGTTTCTCAGGCCCAGATAGATTATAGAGGTGACTCCTAGGGGGCATACAACCAGATCTTAAATCAATGGGACAGTCAAAGGGATGGTGGGGGGGAAGTTTATCTGCTGATTTGGGACAGAATACGTCAGCAAATTCTGCGTATTGAGTTAGCACACCTTTAACCTGAATCTTGGTGTTACCCACAGTTACTTTCGCTAAACAGTGATGATGACAATGGGTAGACCAGCTCGTTAGCTGACCTGAAACCCAATCTATCTGAGGGAAGTGAAGTTGTAACCATGGCATGCCAAGAATAACGGTGGAGGTTGCCATACGCAGGACCAGAAACTGTAGACTCTCTTTATGTAGCACCCCAACACTGAACATCAACTCTGGGGTCCGAGACAGGGGATGTCTACTTTGCAGAGGAGAGTCATCTACCGCAGTGACCAAAACCTGTTGGTCTAACGGAAGTATGGGAACCCCCAAATTCTTTGCAAACTCGTAATCTATAAAGTTAGCCGCTGAACCAGAGTCTATGAAAGCTTCAGTGGTAACAGTCTGACCCTCCTATGTGACAGAACAGGGAAGGAGCAGACGATTCTTGTTTAGAGGTAATGACTGCGCGCCTAGGGTATTACCTCTGACTACACCTAGGCGGCAGCGTTTCCCGACTTTTTAGGACAATTCTGTACCTTATGACCCTCTTCTGCACAGTATAAACAGAGCTGTTCTGTTTTCCTGCGATTCTTTTCCACCCGTGTCAATTTTGACTGTCCAATTTGTATTGGCTCTGGCGGAGGTGAAACGGGTGGAGGAGAGGCGTAGGAGACATATCTTACAGTGTTCTTACCCCGGGTTTGTTTCTGATAGCGTAAACGGCGATCAACCCGTACTGCTAAAGAGATTGCCTCATCAATAGATTTTGGTTCAGGGTGTCCCAACATCAAATCAGAGACTGCGTCTGATAGCCCTGATAAAAAAACAGTCTAACAACGCAAATGTCCCCCACCTAGCTGACACATCCCACTTCCTGAACTCAGCTGCGTAGACTTCTACCGGATCCTTGCCCTGACGCAAAGTATTAAGCTTCCGCTCAGCAGTAGAAGCAATGTCCGGATCATCATAAATTATGGCCATGGCCTTAAAAAACTTCCTCAACTGATGTCAAAGCCTCATGCCATGCCTGAAGGCTATATGCCCATGTTTGAGAATCCCCTGACAAAAGAGTCTTAATAAACGTAATTCTCTGTGCCTCAGTTCCTGATAAATTGGGTCTTAACTCAAAATACGACATTACTCGATTTTTAACGTTCTGAAAGTCAGATCTATGACCAGAAAACCTTTCGGGTACAGACATACGCAAGTCTGTAACTAGAGGAGATCGCACTGCATTCACAGCCGTCTGAAGGACCTGTATGAACCCAGACAAAGCAGTAAACTGGGTCTGATGACCGTCCAACACCCTGATGAAATTCTCCACCGAGGTGGTGAGTGCATCAAGACGGCTGTTGAGTGCGTCCATTTTGTTTTTCAGGTCTGCCGTTCTGTAATGATTGGTGTCAGCACACAGAGAGAATCTGATTATTGATGATCTGCAGAATCATCAACAATACAGATGTATACTCGATTATGGATGATCTGCAGAATCACCAATAATACAAGTATGACTAACCTCTGGACACCTAATGAAGTGTAAGTGTTTGGTGTAACTGTAGGCTATCTCCCGTGAGGCGGGAGACACAGGCAGCTCGGCCAGGAACCACCTGAGGGGCAGGTGGCCCTCGGCTGTGCAGGGACTATCTCCTTGAGAGAGAGAATAGAGAGAACCTGGCAACCAGTGATACTTGGTGATCAGATAATAGACTGTACTGCAGCCAGGGGACTCCAGAGGAGTAGAGGCCACTGGCTGCTAGCAGGCCGGACTCTCTGAAGAGCAGGAGTTCTAATAGCTAACTGACACTTGGTGGAATAGTGTCACAGCTAGTACAGATAGACTGAGCACTCAAGGGATGAGTGACAGCCTGGATGGTCGGGCAGGCCAGGTCGGCAACACACGAGCAGATAAGGTACAGAGACAGAAGGCTGATTCGGTAACTGGGTACAGGCAGGGTTTGGCAACAGGTAGGCAGATATGCAGAGCTACCGAATCAGAAGGCAAGAGAGAGGTCGACAGAGCAAATGGTCATAACAGATATAAAGCACAGTCCTAGTCTGAGGTGTGAGGTCCTTGGTCTAGACACCCAGGAGCTAGTCTAGAGAATAACTCAGCAATGACACAGTAATCGTAAGCTTGGGTGTGAGGTCCTTGGTCTCAACA